>NW_008660335.1:7764-7971 GCF_000695815.1 Acanthisitta chloris
TCCGTTGTCAACCTGTGCCAGTGTCTCACCACCCTCACAATAAAAAAAATAATTTCCTAATATCTAACCTAAATTTCCGCTCCTTCAATTTGAACGGTCTAGTAAATCACTCATAAACCCACTGCAGGTGTTCAGTGTAGCTATCTCGCCCCGGGCCATTGTGCCAGCAGAGCCCGCGCCCCCAGGGGCCGCCGAGCCCGGACCGGC
>NW_008660336.1:0-567 GCF_000695815.1 Acanthisitta chloris
GGGGCTGCGCTCGGTGCTCTGGCGTGCGGGTCCGCGCTCACACAGCTCCGCTCGCTCTCCGCTTAAAATATTATAATCAATGAAATACTTAGAATTGAATCCCCCCGTTAAAAATGCGCTGCGGGGGACGCGCGCCCCGAGCTGCCCGGTCACCACCTCGTCCCGCAAAGCGGAGCACGAAATGCAGTGTGAGCCCTGCCCGGAGCCCCCGAGCCCGTCCCGCAGGAGTTGGGTCTGTTTGCGGTACCACCTTTCTGCATCTTTCTATCCTCAGATGTTCTGATGATGTTTCGAGGCAGTGCTTTCTTTTTTTTTGTTCCGTTAAGGGTGACACACATCTTACAACATCATCGCTTTGATAAGCACACACGATGTTAATTGAGGTTGCCATGGGAGGCATGCACGTAGTATAAATAAGCTCGTTCTTGCCATGTGATTTGGCTTTTGTATTCCACATGCCTCCTTTTTGTATTCTCCGGTTTTGCATATTGTCATATGGTGCATTAAAGATAAAAATATCTGCTGTCTCAGGGTGTAATTTCCCTAGCTGGAACTATGAGTGCATAT
>NW_008660336.1:607-5245 GCF_000695815.1 Acanthisitta chloris
GAAAATATCTGTGTGTGCATGTGTAACGTGCATTCGCCATAACATGGGTCGTTACATTAAAAAAGTCCCCTTTCAACACATTGAATGGCAAGATTGTACTTTCTGTGTTGGAACATCACTGGTTTGACATCTTGTGGTCTTGTTTTGCCTTTGGATATTGATGCTAACTAGTGGAGAAAACTGCTGTAGTGCGTCCAGCCCTGGTCTGCCTCCCAAAATTAAACATTTAAGGAAAAAATATCATACCTTTTTTTAATTGTTCTACAGGTCTTAGCACTTGTGTGTTGTGTTCCAGATAAAGAATGGAAGCCTCTCTCATGCTTCACTGCAAACTTCACATAACCTGCAAAGGGAACTGAAGCAGAAAGCAAAGCTCAGGCAAAGCAGGATCTGACCTTGTCACTGGGGGGCAGAAAACAGCCGCTGGTTCCACTGGTACTTCAATCAAGTTTCCTGTGCAATGTGGAACTGCAGATAGCTCACAAAGTGCAAGTCCTTTCCAGATCTGTGGTGTGAATAAAAATTGTTAACTCTTGGCTTGATTTGTCATCCTTTGTGGGCAAAAAGAGGTATGTCAGACTGGCCATCACACAGTCACTGCTGTTAGACCAAGTGCGACTGGAAGCGGCTTGATCCGGAGATGAAAGTGACTGTGGCCAGCAAAGCCAAGGAGAAGCCTGTTCAGCTCCACATCTACTTAGGATTCCTCGGAGAGGTGATAAAGTGAGTAATAAGACGAAGTGGGAGTTATAAAGCAGACGTGATAGCTTCAGCAGAGCTTCTTTTCACTGCTACATCCACTTGTTAAAGAGCAACTAACGTTACTTAGAAACTATTTGGGGAAAAGATGAACTTTGAGCATTTCTGCAGCTCTTGTGACTGAGACACTGATCAAGGGAATTGGTAATACAACAAAACAAAGGAGAGGAGTGAATATGGTGAAGGTAGCTAAGGAAATTCAGATGGAGAACCCAAGAGAGGCAGAGACTCCCAGCACAGGAGCCACGTGCTCCCCGTCGGAAGAACAAGCAGAAAAGCCCTCCATGCTCTGTTTCAAGAAGCGGAAGAAGCCCTGCAAGAAAGGGCTGACCGTGAAGGATCCACGTGAAGGGGCCTCGGAGGAGAAAAGCCAATGTGTCAGTGCCAGCCAAGGGGAGGCAAATGTTTCCAATCCATCACGGCCCTCCAAAGGGGCCTGGACAGCCATCAAAAACCTCACAAGACCTCGGAGAAGGCAGAAATCCTCCTCGCGGATGAAGGTGCCCTCCGATTCTCAGGTGCAGCTGGAGGTGGATGCTGAGGAGAGCTGTGCACAAGGTGTCCTGAAGAAACGGGTGAGCTCAGGGGTAAAGATGCCCTGCGTACGGTTCTCCAGAGGCAGGAAAAGGTCCAGCCCCTCGGAAGCAGTGGAGGAATCGGAGGACAGTGTTCAAGCAAATGAAGTGGTGGGTGTTTTGAATAAAGCTAGTGAGAAGCTGGAGGAGTTAGCCCCAACAGAAAAGCCTGAATCCTTCAGCCCAGTCTCTGCAGAAGAGGACCATGTTACAGTGAAGGAGGACCAGGATAGAGTGAAGGAGGACCAGGATAGAGTGAAGGAGGACCAGGATAGGGTAAAGGAGGACCAGGTTACAGCAAAGGAGGACCAGGTTACAGCGAAGGAGGACCAGGTTACAGCGAAGGAGGACCAGGTTACAGCGAAGGAGGACCAGGTTACAGCGAAGGAGGACCAGGTTACAGCGAAGGAGGACCAGGTTACAGCGAAGGAGGACCAGGTTACAGCGAAGGAGGACCAGGTTACAGCGAAGGAGGACCAGGTTACAGCGAAGGAGGACCAGGTTACAGCGAAGGAGGACCAGGTTACAGCGAAGGAGGACCAGGTTACAGCGAAGGAGGACCAGGTTACAGCGAAGGAGGACCAGGTTACAGCGAAGGAGGACCAGGTTACAGCGAAGGAGGACCAGGTTACAGCGAAGGAGGACCAGGTTACAGCGAAGGAGGACCAGGTTACAGCGAAGGAGGACCAGGTTACAGCGAAGGAGGACCAGGTTACAGCGAAGGAGGACCAGGTTACAGCGAAGGAGGACCAGGTTACAGCGAAGGAGGACCAGGTTACAGCGAAGGAGGACCAGGTTACAGCGAAGGAGGACCAGGTTACAGCGAAGGAGGACCAGGTTACAGCGAAGGAGGACCAGGTTACAGCGAAGGAGGACCAGGTTACAGCGAAGGAGGACCAGGTTACAGCGAAGGAGGACCAGGTTACAGCGAAGGAGGACCAGGTTACAGCGAAGGAGGACCAGGTTACAGCGAAGGAGGACCAGGTTACAGCGAAGGAGGACCAGGTTACAGCGAAGGAGGACCAGGTTACAGCGAAGGAGGACCAGGTTACAGCGAAGGAGGACCAGGATAGAGTGAAGGAGGACCAGGTTACAGTGGAGGACCAGGATAGAGTGAAGGAGGACCAGGTTACAGTGGAGGACCAGGATAGAGTGAAGGAGGACCAGGTTACAGTGGAGGACCAGGATAGAGTGAAGGAGGACCAGGTTACAGTGGAGGACCAGGATAGAGTGAAGGAGGACCAGGATAGAGTGAAGGAGGACGAGGATACAGTGAAGGAAGACCAGGTTACAGCGAAGGAGGACCAGGTTGCAGTGAAGGAAAGTGACAGCTCTATTGGGAAGAGGGCGCCCTTGACAGAGCCCACACCTGATGCAGAGGAACATACTGAGTGCACTGTTCAGTTGGAGATAACCGATTCAGCGACAGCTAGTGAAACAGCCCAGGACAAGCTGCAGCAGGGGAGCCTACCCCCAACCGTGGACCATGTGGAGGGGGGGGAAGTTGTTCCTGAAGTGTCTGTATCCCCGGACAAACCTGGCAGTGCCCCTGGAACTGCTGAGCTGCAGGAAATCCCTACTGTCTGCAAGGAGCTGCCCGACTCAGGAAAGAGCCCAGACCTTCCCGAGGAGGCTGTGCTGGGGCTCAGCGAGGAGGCACCTGGAGGAGCTGCAGCGAGTGTGCAGGGATGCTCCAGCCATCAGGGGCCAAGAGAAGCCAGTGCGGGAACCGGCATCGGCATCATCATCACCATCACTGAGGCTGAGGACTCCGACAACACCGACTCGGACCAGGCCTATGAGCCGTCCCCAGTTTTGCAGCAAAATAAGCAAAAAGGAAACAAAAAATCCAGCAAGAATGCCGATGCTGGTAAAAAAGAGGGCCCCGAGGCTGGCGGCAGTCCCCAGGCGGAGGTAAAAGGTCTGGGTGAGCAGGGGCACAGAACTGGGGAGCAGTACGAGTTGCTCCTCATAGAAACTGCCTCATCCCTGGTGAAGGCAGCCATCCAGTCATCCATAGAGCAGCTGGTCAGCGAGATGGCCCTGGAACAGAATAAACACAACAGCTTCCTGTGATGGCAGCTTTGCCCCCAAGAGGAAGAGCAGAGGGAGTGCTTTAAAGCTCCATTTGGCCTGGGGGCGTGTGGAGAACTTGGAGGGCTCCCCGGGGTGAGGTGTAGCTCGTTCTGCATGCCCATTCCATTGTATGTCTACGTGAAACAGGCCCTGGGACGTGGGCAGACCCTGTTGCGTACGGCGTGTCCCCTGAGCCTCAGGCAGCTCCCCTGACCCCAGCTGTGGGAAAAGGAAGCTGTTACAGTGACTGCATTTTCACTAATTGGCATATTTATGTCAAGGCCACATTTCTGCCCTCAGCTGTGCCGGGATTCCCTGCTGTCCATTCTGTAGATCTGTGTATACCCTGTGTTTAGAGAAAGGCCCTGAGAGGCAGCGAGGCCCCACCGCTGCCAGGCTGGGCTCGGGGCGTGGTGGAACGGCTGGAGCTTTGCCTGGGCTTTGTTGGAGATGAGGGAAAGTGAAGCAACTGCAGTGTTAACGTGAGGATGTCAATACCCAGCAGGCTCAGGTGTTTATTGTGGTGACAGGTACAGGCGCCAGGGATGGGTCACCCTGCTGTCATGTCCCGTGAAGCTGCTGGGCTGCAGGGAGCAGTGTTCTTTGTTCAGCTCTCCCCTGTCACGAGCAGCCTGTGCATCTCCAGACATGTTAAAGCACAGCATCAGCCGCTCGCCCTGCTGACCCTGAGCTGCACGAACGCCAAGAGAACGACAGCCCTTGGTTTGCCAAGGGGAATGTTCTCGCACCATTGAGCTCAACGGGCAAAATTCCCTGCGGCATCATCGCAGCGTGGGCTGGGCGGGAGTGAGTCTGCTGCAGGCAGCCCCTCTCCTCCCTCACCTCCCCCATCCCCGTCCCAGTGTCGTGGTGAAGCTGTCCTCAGAGGTAGCATATTTTTTATATATGGCATGTGATATAAATAGCAGTGAGCTGCATGCGTGTTAGCAGCCAACAGAGTTTGGGTAGCTGCAATGTGCTGCTGGCGCTGGAATCGCTTTGGTTTAGTCTGAGCAGTGCTGGCAGCCCTGGCAGGGCCTGCCTGCCTTCACCCAGCCCAGCCATCCCTCTCCCTGCTGAGCCTTCACCCAGCCCAGCCATCCCTCTCCCTCCTGAGCCTGGTTCACCCAGCCCAGCCATCTCCAGGGAAGTGTGCATTATGCCCAGCTCGCTGCCACCAGGCTCTGGCTGTGACTGTGGCACACCATGTAGCTCGCTCTGAGCCATG
>NW_008660336.1:5294-5676 GCF_000695815.1 Acanthisitta chloris
GGAAAGGCTGGAGTGATCTTACCAAAGTCCTCAGGGAAAAAAAATCTCAACGTGAGGGCCTGGGGACATGGCTGGGAAATGCCTGGACGAGCCTATTGCTGTCAAAACCCATGAACTGCTGTAAGCCAAGGGGGTTTGTGCCAGAGTAGCATGTACAAGAGCATCGCCTCCAACTGCCACCTCTCCAAGAGAAAAGGGGCCTTTTAATAATCTGGGGTTGCATCTGTGTGGCTGGGATTTACATCCAGCTGTGGGCAGGGCAGCATGTTCCTCTGAGAAAGTTCTGCTGTGTGTTTCTCAGCTGATACAGAAATAGCAGCCATGCTTGGCAGTTGCCCACTGACCACGGGCAGTGCACTGAGATTGCCCTTCCCAGCGTGGG
>NW_008660336.1:5723-14579 GCF_000695815.1 Acanthisitta chloris
TGATGCACAACCGTGTTCGAAACCTTGGTAAAGCATCTCTGTAGTTATGAGAGGACTGTGAGCAGTGACAACCACAGCTCATTCCTGTGCAAGTAAAACTGAAGAAAAATCGAAGTATGTTTTAAAAAAGTGTCTTTTTCCTGTGAATTTATTTATTAAGTTATCAGATATCAATACTTCAGTGTGTACGATCTCGATGCCTTTGTACTTCCAGGAGTTTCGCCGTAGTTTGGCTTTTTGGGGTGCCCTGTGCGACCCCGCAGGCCCCGGCAGAGCACTGGGGTGGCCGTGGGTGACACCCCTGCTGCAGCCAGCCCTGCAGGGGCATGGCCAAGCTCTGAACACAGGCTGACCCTGCAGGGCCAGGCTGTCCTCTCCTGCCAGCCTGCCAAGTGCTCTGGGGAGGCTGCCGTGTTAGTTCAGTGTTGCCTGTCAGGCAAAACGTCTTTGAAAGAGGAGAATGGCAGGAAAGCTTTGGTCCAGCCCTGCCCTGCAACTGTTGCTCTGTGGCCAGGGTTGTGTTTGCATCCTCTCTGTAGCTGGTTTTCTCTCTGTTATAGCTGTACATAGAAATTATGATTATTTCATTAAAGCTGAATGTGCCTGTTGTTTTCTTGCCTTGTGATTGAATGAGCAGCTATGGGGAGATTTTATACCTGAAAAGATTAACTCAGTGGTGCTCTGTTGTGTTCAGCTTTTTCAGGCAGCCACACAGTGAGCAGAAAGAAATCTCAGAGCTGGTGGCAGACCCAAATTCTTTGAAGGCTTGTTCCTTTCTGTCCTTTCTGTAAGTTGTCCTTTTGCTTGCTGGCCAACCATTTCCACCTGAGAGCCCTGGCTGCCCAGGGACGGCTGCTACAAGGAGTCTGTGAATGATTACAAGCTGCCAGCAGCTAAGAAAACCATTCTGCTGCCCCATGGTGAAATTCCCTATGAGGTGCCCTGTAGCAGCAGAGGACAATGCTCGAGGCTCTGCAGGCGGCCGGGGATCAAACCCTGCTGCCCCTGGAATGGCACAGCTCTCGCTGACTCCACGCAGGAGGTTTGGTTTTCCCCACGAGCTCCCAGGCTCAGGGCTGCTGTGTCCAGGTGCAGCTTGGTGCTGGCAGGGCCACGCTGGGGCCTGCGCCCTGGGATGGGGAGCAGCAAGGTCAATGCTTCAGCACCTTGTGACAGCTCACATGTGCCTCATGCCCTAGTTTTTTTGCATAACATCTTTCATGTAATTTCTTGAGACACTTTACAACATACAGAAAATATAGGGGGAAAAGAAGCTATACATTTTTAATAGTATTAATACTATTTATTCTTTCAGCTTTACAGAATGAAATATAGACTCGTAACAGCCACTAATGACTTAATCAAGACTCACTACTCCTTGATTATGATTAGAGAGTTGAACATTAATAAAACATTTACTCTTTTGGAGAAAGAATGATAAATATACTATTGTGCAGGAGTGCTGGGCCAGGAAACCTGTGAGGATGTGGCCATTTGTGCCAGGGCACCAAAGCGTGGCCTGGATTTAGGACCATCTTCCTCACCAACAGCCGAAATAAACTGCAATAATCATAGAACTGTTAGGTTGGAAAAGATCTCTAAGATCACCAAGTCCCACAGTTAACCCAGCACTAAAACATGTCCCTAAGCACCACATCTACACCTCTTTTAAATCCCCCCAGGAACGGTGACTCCACCGCTGCCCTGGGTAGCTGTGCCAATGCTTGACAATCCTCCCAGGGAAGGAAGTTTTCCTGGCACCCAAAGGTTTTTATGGCCCCGTTCAGGTTGCTTTTGAGCTGCCTGGCTCCTTGTCCAGAAAGCCATTGCTTGCTGCCCTCTGAATCGTGGAAGTGGTTCCTGTGCTCACCCCACAGTCTGTGCTGCTGTTTTTGTCCTGGGTGTTTCCAGGGCTCTCTTTGGTGGGGACAATTCGGCTTAATATTCAACAAGTTCTCTATCCCTGGTTTGCAGTGTGATTCGGAATATTTTCATCTCCCACAGCTTTTTTTATATTGGCAAAGAATGGAGCATTTAAATAGCAAAACTAATGCTCAGAAAGGCTTCCAGGGGGATAAAAAGCTCTTCTGTTATGTCAACACTGAGCCCAGCAGAAAACAAGTATATCCACTGAAAAGTTCCTTGTGGAAATTGCTGGTAGACAATGATGGCACAAACAAATATTGTGTTTTCTTTCTGCCCTGGGACACTAGAAGTGCATTAGAAACACGCAGGGCTGATCTCCAGGGGCTGAAGGTCATGGCAGTTTTGTCTGCCTCGAAGGGCTGATGGCACAGCAGCCAGGAATGCAGTGCCTGGACCCCAGCACAATCCCTGCAGGAATGATGGACATTTCCACGTGTCCGTAGGTATAAAAGTGAAAATCCAGTTGTGGGTTTGTTGGCTGTGGGTTGGATTGTTTCCATAAGTGTATCTAAGAAATTGAGTAAGCTCATGAAATACACAGGAATCCTGGTCCGTGCTTGGGAGGGAGGGAAGGAGGGAGGGAGGGAAGCCAGACCCTGCTGACAGACCCACATATTAGGGGCAGTGAAGCCCCAATATTGCCTGTCTTGCAGATAGAAGTTTTCAACATGAGTAACTCAAAGTGATGAAGTGCTCCAAGGAAACAGATTGATTTAAATAATTCCTTTAATATGATTTTACATCTGCAATTTTATTTCTCAGAGAAATGATTCTTGTTAGCTCTTGTTGGGTGGTATTAAACTAATGAAATACTTTCATTTGCAACCAGATAAAATCTTAACATTAAATGTGATTTTCTGTAAAGCAAGTAAATCAGAGGATGTTATTTCTTACACAGTTATTTCAGCAAAAACATAGGTTACAATTTTTAGGAGGCACAGCTTTCACCTATCTTTCTTTTCAGAGAGAATTGTGAGGAGTGCAGTTCTTCTGTGCCAAATGATGGGATTTTTCTGCTATGGGGTCAAAGTCCTTGTAGCTAAAAAGTGGACTTCAGCAAAAATGCCCAAACCCAGTGTTTGAAGTAGGTTTTATTCCATAAAAAACGACAAACAGACTGGGTACGAAAGGGAGGGAGAATTCAGGAAAACACATTTTTGCAATTCTGCTGCCCATGGACAGCTTTACATCCTCAAACATCTGGGATGCACTAAGAGGAGCACTGCCAGCAGGGCAGGAGCTGGTCCTGCCTCTCCGCTCAGCCCTCATGAGGCCACACCTGAGTGCTGTGTCCAGTTCTGGGCTCCTCAGAGCCAGAGGGACATGGAGCTCCTGGAGCAGGTCCAGAGTGCTGTGTCCGGTTCTGGCTCCTCAGGACCAGAGGGACATGGAGCTCCTGGAGCAGGTCCAGGGGAGAGCAACAAAGATTCGGAAAGGACTCGAGCATCTCAATGATGAGGAAAAGCTGAGGGATTTGGGCTGTTCAGCCTCAAGAAGAGACACTGAGAGGGACCTCAGGAATGTATTTAAGCACACGAGCAGAGAGGTTGGACCAGATGACCCACTGTGGTCCCTTCCAACCAACTGATTCTGGGATTCTGTGAAACAGTGGGTTGCAAATGCAGTACCAGGAGGGACAGAGGGCATCACACAGTGTGTTCGTACACTGTTTGTCCCAGTAACAGGAGGATTCACACAGACTAAACCTTGCCTGACTGCTGCCTGCCCTGTGCATCCTGGTGGGGAGAGCCACGCGTGGGCTGCTGCGCTGCCCGGGGCCCTGCAAAGCTTCCCACGGGCATCTCCACTGGCTGAAATGCAGCAGAGAAGGTTCAGAGCTTTGCTGGGCCTTTGCTCTGAGGGTGCAGCCTCTGGTTTGGAATAGTTAGTGGAAACATTTCCTCTGGTAGGCTGCTTTTGAAGTTGTGTCATTACTGTTTCTTAATGAAACATGCAAATCCCGTAGATGCTGTGATTGCATCTCAGGGAGCTCAGTCTTGACACAGCTCTGGTTGTAAATATTAAACTGGCATGTAATTTAGGGCACATCTATCCTCATTACCTTTTTCCTCCTGGTTTCCTGCTGCTCAGAGTATGTTTTTCTAGTGCTGGACTGCTGGGAAGCCCACCCAGTTGCAGCCCTTTTTGGAAATCTTCGGCGAGAGGGGCAACAAAAGGCTGAGTTTTATTAAACAGGGAAGCTGAAGATGATGGCAGTGGTATGGCATGACTTGCTGTTGGCAGACTGCCGTGGGAAGGCTTTGACAAGCCAGAAGAAACCTCCCACCTTGGCCACTGATAGCCCAAGGTCCCATTCCATGATGCTGAATTGCATATGCTAAGGTCGCTGCACTTCTGAAGGCTTCACTTACACAGGATTAATAATTTCTGCCTCCAGAAAAATATTCAGGATCAGCATTACACTAAAGAGTAATGGAAATGAAAACTCATGATAGTGGTATTTCGTGACTTATTTTTAACTGCAGTGCTCACTGCTCCAGGTTCACATCCTGACAGCAAATTTCCCTTCCCTGTTCAACCGTCTCAGTGTGCACAAATGTCCCAAATGCCCTGCGAGGGGCACTGCCCCCACAGAGAAGCTCTCAGCCCTTCCACTCCTCTGCGTGCTGCCTTGGCCCAACCCTGACTTGACTGCCAGGCAGCACGTGAGAGAAGAGCCTGCCCAAGGGACTGCTGCAGCCTGGCAGCACTTTGGGCAGGCCGCAGGCTGGAGACAAGCTGTTGTAGCCACAGTCTCTGCAGGAGGCAGAAGAGGCCGAAGGGTTTTTTTATCCTGCATGGGGATGGAGTGAGCACAGCCTGGACATCAGCAGCAGGGCAGAGCTGGCATCACTCACCCCCAGCTACCCAAAAATTCCAGGTGGAAGAGGTGAGATCTGAGCATTTGCAGGTGAATGCTGAGAGGGGATGGGTTTTAACACAGCTTGTACAAGTGGCAGGTGTTGAAGTCTCACTGCACTCACACTGGTAATTCGGGAAAAAGTTCAACCCAAGGCTTTGACTGCACAGTTGCTACCCCATGGCATCCCCAGCCATCATGGCAGGCGGGGAAAAACAAGTGTCTCAGTACAATAACCAGATCCCATGCTGCAAGGAGGGATAGATACACTTTTCTCCACATCCTTCACTGCACCCTAAGCAGCCCAAGAAACATGGTCCCTGTTGGACATCCTGTTGGTGATGATGTTCACCATCAGAGCACTAAAAATATTTCTGATATTTAAAATTACCCACCTTGAAGTTGTTTATCATGCTCTGGTGGTTGAGCCAGCTAACCTACAGACAGTGTATTCAGGCCAGCACCAGATATATGATAGCCACTGCAGCACATACTGGCACTTCAGAGGTTAATTTGAGCCAGCCAAGGAGTCTGCTCACACTCGGGGGCTTTGGCAGGGGTCTGACCCCAATCTTCCCATCTTTACATGAGTAAAACATGAGCTGCAGAGCCCACAAACAAGGCACTTGAATGACTGTGGTTCATCAGCTCGGTACCCCTGATGATGGGACCCCTTCACAGCACAGGGAAGAGCTCTGGGGATCCCCAAGTGCTTCATGACTTCCAGCCTTGAGGTCTCCCCACCTGGGGCTTACCACACCTAAGCACATGTGCATCTATCAGCAATCACAGCTATCCAGAAGGAATCACCATTCTGCACACCGTACCAAGTTTGTAGGCTTTTATGAAAGACAGCCCCACGAGAAACGAGTGTTTGCCAGGCCCAGCTGTGCAAGTCGGGCAGGTTTCCAAGCATGCACCAGCACAAAGGTTAAGCACTCAGTGATTCGAATGTCTTACACATAGAGCAGTAAAACTCCTCACGCTGTATCCAGGAGCAGCTGCTGCCCTTGCTTAGCAAATGTAACTGCCCTGTAAAATTATTTTCTCTCCATAAGGCCTGGAGAGAACGATTTCTTCATGTTAACATAACTGGGACTGACGACTCCTGTCTCCAGCTTTTCCTGCTGCTGTAATTACAACAGTGCTTTGACACTTGCTGCAGAAAACTGCTGAAAATGCATTTCTTGTCTTGCAAATGATGCGAAAAATGCCATTGGCAGATGTCTGATGTCACAGATGTTCAGTACCGCAAAGTTTAACCAAAGTACACCCTAAAGGGGGAGTGACGGTAACAAAAAGTAATTGCTAACAGTTGTATGTTTCAAAGACACACACAGAACAAGGACACACATATGAACACAGCCCCGGCTTCGGTGTGATTTCAGCTGTACTGGTGTGTTTGCAGTCAGTAACAGAGTCACTCCTGCAGCACAAACAGCGGACAGACATTTGGCTCCTCCACCTGAGAATATAGATTTTATTTAAGCTCCGATGTATCGTGGAAGAACAAACCAATCCTGCCCACGCACCTGAAGAAGAGCAGTGTGTCTCACAGAAGCCTTGGGGCACTGCGGTCCCCAGTACCAAGCTCTGTTATCTCTGCCCTGTTATCTCTGCAGACATCAAGAGCCCTTTGACTTCCAATACCAATTCCTTCAGACAACTTGGGCACCTGGTCAACAATTCAAGGTGCTTATCTACTGAATAGTCTGAAAAATGACTTCCAACTCTTCCCTACAGCTATACCCAACCCGGCAGACGCTCCTCTCTGCTCGTAAATGAAATTGGAACCCGAGGGAAGCAAGCAGCACCCGAAGCCAGCCCCCTCAGTGAAGTGTCACACATGAGTAGGGAGTGGCTGGCACATACCATATTCGTTTATTTTTTTGCCCATCATGTAAAAATAGAGGTCAGTGGTAGCCCGAGGGCATTCACCCCAGTTGCAGTCAGCCTGTGATGGAGCTGAGCCTGTAGCCTGGGACAGACAAGAAGGGTCTCTCCTAGGAAACACTCGCACAAACCGCTGCGTGCTCGGAGCAGCACCCACAGGCCTGGGTGTCACCAGGGTTCTGTTTGGTGGCTTGTTTTAAAGCAAGGCTTTCCGAGCAGAGATAAAATGCATTCACACCAGAGCAGCTTTAATGAGTACACGCAGAGAGAGCAGCACTGGGACTAGCAGGCAAGCACACCCCAAACCACAGCCTGCGTTTTGTAACATCACCCAGGCAGGCTCAGAGCCTGTTTGTTTTTCCCCTTTGTTGTAAAACACAATTTGGCAGTCTCGGAGGCAAATCCAACCCCCAGAGTGTGCAGCTCCCCGCCCCGGAGAAGCAGCAGCCGCCCTTACAAAGACCTCAGATGGTCTTTTAACGCGGCAGTGATTTAATTGCAGCTTTTGCTCCAGGACAGTTTCAAAGCAGCCAGCTCAAGGGTCCTGACTACAAAGAGCTTTGGAGCAGGCGTTCTGACACCAAACTGCTCTGGCCATTGTTCGGCTCCCCCTCTCTGAAGGCAGCGACTCAGCTCCCCCAGGGCTGGCAGGGAGCTCCAGCCTCCCAAAAACTGGGTAATGAGATTACGGGAGCAGCTCACCAGGCTCTTGCTCGGCGTTGCAAAAGACCTCTGTGCTCTAAGAACTTGGCGTGGCTCCTCGGGGCCTTTGGATTCAGAGCATCTCTGAGGGATGGGCTGGAGCCCACCTGGTAGGAAGCCTGGGGTATCTCAGGTGAAAAACTAGAGAGGGACAAAATATGACTCCAAGAAGAACATGTACAATTTTGACCCCCTCTTGGATAAGTTATCACCCTTTGGATAACAAGTAACGATAACTGAAAGGTCAGATGGGGCTTTGAGGAACCAGGTCTAGTGAAAGGTGTCCCAGTCCATGGCAGGGGTCAGAACCAGATGATCTTTAAGGTCCCTTCCAGTCCAAACCATTCTGCGATTCCCTGGAAGGCCTGTTACCATTTTATGGTGGCTCTGCAAGCAGCAAAGAGGTAACACATTATGTATTTGCTCTTAGCAAACACACAGATTGTAATATGTAAGAGTGCACTTGTTCCAAGCTGTTTACAGTCAGAAATAATTTTCACCCAGAAAATACGTATGTGGTATTTAATCCTGTAAAGACTTAGGGTAGGGTATGCCTCATCTCCAAGAGGACACTTCTTTGGAGCTTTCCTTCCTCCTTGCAGAGAAGATGGCCCCACAGAGGAACGTGGTCCTAGAGGGGCATCACAGTCTGCCTGTGCTCATGCAGCAGCGGTTAGTGAGGGAGGAGTACGAAGGAGGAAAAACACATGCAAATCCCTGGAGTCAAGAGTAAATTTAGAAGACTGTACTGACAAGGACTCCAGGGCTTGTCAAAGCGAAGGCTGCCACTCCTATATCAACACTGCCAGTTCCCTGGAAAAGAGCAGCCTCATGGCTCCCACATGGATTTATGCAGACATTTATTAACTGCAGTTATACAACAAGAACTTCAGGATTCATCTCCTTGAGATATTTATTTTCATTAAAAACAAACTGTTCAGGAAACACAATACGTATTTCCCTCTACATTTCCATCCATCTAGTTTCAGCAGAGCAATTCCATGGGATACAGACAGTCCTGGGCACGGCACAGCGTATTAGACAATGTTTAAACCTCATATCCAGCAATACAGTCCAGGAAAGTAGAGCAGGAGCAAGTTCACATTTACAAAAACTGTAACTGAGTTACACAGAGGTTTCCAAGGACTCAGATGGGAATTAGCTAGACATTAAAAGACAGAGAAGTAAAAAACCAGGTACACAAATCGAAGTACGCAGCCTTTCACAGCTATCTCAGAGGTGAGGGGAGCGCAGCAGATTTTATTGACCCCCCCGAGAACAGCCCCTCCTGCCAAAACCTCCGGTTTCAGCATCTGAAGGCTACACAGAGGCAGAACTACTCCACCAGGATCGTATCAACGCTTTCTTGGATGAGATCCGACTCCAGCACGCATTCATCCAGGTGGTCTTGGGACAGAGCAGAGCTGCTCGCCGTGCCGCCGCCGCCGCAGTAGGGGTGTGCCCGGGGGGTGGAG
>NW_008660337.1:0-2849 GCF_000695815.1 Acanthisitta chloris
CCAGGCTCTCAGCCCCGGCCCCACGCCGCCTCCTCCCACCGCCCGGCGCGGCCGTGGGGCTGGGTGGGAGCCTGGACCCAGCAGGAAAACCGAGGGGCAGTGGGGGTCGAGCTCTGGGGTGCCCGGGAGGAGAGTGGGACAGCTCTTTGCCGCGGTGCCGGGCGGCTCGGTACGTGGGAGCGTTTAAATGCCAGGGCAGAGTGAGCCGGAGAGAGGGGGCGGCGGGGGACACGACCCCGCGGGGAAGGGCGACAGCGGTCCTCAGCAGGGAAGGGAGACAGGAGTCCTCGGGCGGGTCCGTTTCGAGAGGACAAAAGGGCAGTGGCGTGACCACAGAGCAGCAACCCCCCCGCGGGTCCCAGTTACCCTGTGCCAGGAACGTCCCGGCTGAGAGTCGGGATAATGAGTTTAAATTGTACCTTCAGACTGAGCACTTCAAGTCTTATTTTTCTTGGGACTTTGCCTTCTTATCCTTAGTTTACTTCTGGTGGAACAACTGAATCTAGCAAGTGTTGATGGATCTATTTAAAACTGCTGTCGTTAGTTTGTGTCTTTGAATGATAGTCAAAATACCATTTCCTCTTGTTGAACATATACATTATTCTACAAATGTCTCATGGTCTCTAACATTCGTGCTTCCAGCTCCTTACCCTCCCTCATTCTCTCCTTTTCAAAAGTAGAACTTTTCACAGGGGGAAGGTAGTCTTCATTCTACAGGAGCTAATCTGCTCTTTTTACATCTTCCAAGCTGCCTGTCGCACACCTCTCTTTTCCACACTGCGAGTGGCTTTGCCTCGGTGGTGAATGCTTACTGTGCTTTAGCTCAGCGATGGCTCCTGGGATGTAAACCCTAGAGGCTACCTGGTTCTTGGGAGCACTGGGGAAATGTTTGTGACAATAAATCTTCCTCTGAGAGATTACCCCTTGGCTATAGATAGTGGTAGGTGTTTTAACTAGATTCTGTTTGCTTTAAATGATTTATATTACAGTAGAGGAATGTTTACCTGTGGCTCATCAATTCTTGAGCTCTCTGCCCTTTGTTTTACCTTTGGGGATTGATTTTATTGAGCTTTTAGTAAAGTTCAAGTTTTTGGACAAGAAATAGTAGACTGGGTGTGTAACTGATTGTGTTGGGGAGAAGGAGGGAAGGGATAGAGAAAAAAGCAAAGGATATGGGAAAAGTTGTTACAAACAAATACTTTGTTTTTGCATGTTCTGAACAGTGTTCTGAGCTGATTTACAAAACAAATTGAATGTTTTTGTGTGCTTGTTTTGTTTATTTGTTTCCTCCCTGCAAAGGAATAAGAATTTAAAAGTCTGAACTTTTTATCAGAAGAAATGGCTTGAAAGGAAAAAGGAATCTGTGTATTTGTGACAAAGTTTGTCAATTTGCTGTAGGAATAAAAATTTGGAAGTGCATGGAGAGGATACCTCATTGGACTAAAAAGCAACCCCCCAAACAAAAAAAAAAAAACCCAAACCAGCCCAAAAAAGCAGCAATACCCCCCTCCCCCACTGATTATTTTAGTGAATTTTCATAAAGAGAGAGAAAGCAGAGGTTTAATATACTCCTGTCTCCAGACCAAGCTAAACTTTACAGTGACTTATTACATATGAAGCTGCGGGTGAAATTGAAGGGCAGAAACTTAGTAACTTCAGCATGCTCCAGAGCCAGCTCTTGGGTGGAAAAAAGAGAAGGCAGCATCAAATCTTTCTTTTAAAAATGGTAAATCATGGTTTATAGTGTGGAACTAGCCTAAGAAAAACAGTCTTTTTGCAATTAGCCAGATGTCTATGCCTAGTTATTTGAGATGAAGTCTGTGGCTGATACATCCTTGCCAGCAGAAGTCTGGTCTTACTATATTATTGCAAACATAGTGCTGCTATCCCAGTACCATATGGCTGTATTCTATACCCATAGTGACACCGAGGTCACTTTGGAGGCTTATCTTATTCCTGACACAGCTGTACTGATGGATGTTTTGTATAGATTAATCTTTCTGCCACAGATGTGAATATTATTACTTAGCAGACTTTCAGCACTTGTGGCTTCAGCAAGGTACTTCCCTGACAAGTCCTCTATTCCTTCGTGATCATTCTGCGAATGGTTGTCCCTGAATTCTGAAATAGTAATTAAAAATAATCCTTTACAGGAGCTCTGAGTATGTGCTCATTTGACTCGTACTATTTTTATTTTTTTTGCCTTTCTTTCTTCTAGTGTGGATTTATTGATTTTTTTCAGCACGGAAGATACAATTTATCTAGTGTTATAGTGTAACAAGTGTTTTAGTGTAACGCTAGGGCATTAGGGATGGAGCTGGCATGGCTCATTGCTCCTGCTCTGTTCAGGCCCCCTCATTACCTACACTCCCAACCGTGGTGTTTTCTGTGGGAACTGGTCTTTAACAATGTACGCTTTGCTTCGATATTTACAACCTCTTGCTGATCAGTGTATCAAAAGCATTTTCATTTAGAGGATGCATTTCAGGACTTTAATTGAGGAAATCTCTTTGTTTCAAGCCTCTATAATAAACCATTCAAAATGCTGTCTTTGAACGAACTAGGTCACTGTAACGCGTGCACACACAGAGTAATTCTCATCTGCTTAGGGTAGCCAGCACTCAGTCGAGCCATATCCCCGGTGAGCTTGTCCCTGATTTATCCTTCTTGGACTGGCTTGTTCACAGGGAGCTTATGCTGAAAATTCCCTGCTGGAGGTCATTCTCCATTCTTGGCATCTCTGGCAGCCTTAAGCTTAAATTGCAGTCTCATTTTCTATCCAATCAATACCACTCTTATGTCGCTGAGTTTCCATGGTGCCCCCAATCTTCTGTCTACATATTGATGTC
>NW_008660337.1:2886-9812 GCF_000695815.1 Acanthisitta chloris
CCTGTCAAAACTATTTAGGGTCTGTCGCACTAATTTATATCCATATCCTGATATTATTTGTATCTGTTGAGCTTTGACTGATGGAACTCGCTGCACTAAGGAATCAGCCCCAACAATGCACTCCAGGGATGGCTCAAGGAATAGATGTTTTGAGAAAGGGGAAAAAGACTCTTTTCTAGAGTAGATGGGGTAGTCTAGAATCCTTTGAGCACAATAGGGTCATTTTAAAAACATTCAAGTCTCAATGGCTCCAAGTTAATGCTTTGGAAATCATTCTCCATTGTGCTGCTCTGAATGCATAGAGGGTCCTCTCCGATGGAGCCGTGGAGAGGAAAACAGAAAAGTAGGCATTGTCAAGTGTTCAATGTGCATTTGAGGAGAGTTGAGGGAAATTTAAGTCATTTGTCTCACATCAATTTCTTCATCAGAAGCACTGTGGAAAAATGAAATTAAAGGAGCCAGAAATGTCTTCTGTAACGTGGATGTTTTTATATTAGTACAATAACCCACAGACCACAGTAACTGCATAAAAAAATGATATGGCACTGTCTCCGTGGACTGACACAGCAGCAGCTAAACTAGATGGGAAAAGGCATATCTTCTGTGTATCACTAAATTTCAAGGAACTGATTATTTGTTATTGGTTCCAACAGTAATAGCCACTAGATAGATTTATTTTTTAAAGAAAAGTTTAAATATGCTTTGCAAACTGTTGATTTTGCATTGAACAGAATTGGTCATCAGCTGAAGAAACTCTTTAATCTTGCTGTCTTTAACATGAGCTTGATCCAATGCATGAAATAAGAGCTGGCAATCAGTATGGAATTTGCTGCTTAAAATTTTGCCAGTTCTGAGTTGCCAGAAGAACCGATTTTGTGATGCCAAGTTCATCAGTACTTTTCAGACCCTCTTTAGGCACCTACAGTCTTTTCACTAGTGAAGAGTAAGGACCTTGAAGGCTTAAAAGGCCCTGTGGCAGGTGGTGGTATTAAAGTTGTTCAGTCTGTTGAGTTTCCAGCAGTGGTTTACCTTATTGTGGTAGAAAGGCTCAGAAGGACTTTACCACTAGATATTTTCTTGGCCAATATGTCTCACCGTCTTTTATTCCAAGGAGTAAAATCACTGAATAATTTAAAATACCTGGATCTACCTTCTGCAGTGGCACCACGATGACTTCCTTATTTTTTAAATTTTCTTATTTCCTTCCTTGCTTATATATGTGGGAGTGACTTTTAAAAAAACTGTAGTCGTCTTGCAGACTGCTTTTTAATGTCTTTCAGACTGAAGATTGAGAGAACACAGCTGTAGGCAGTTTCATGGGAGATGAGAACAGGAAATGTGAACGTAATAAAGAGCTAGCTATATTACTGATATGGCTGGGGGAGTTTCACCTTCACCATTCCTCCACTCCAAAAGGCTTCTGCCCTTCCTTGCCTTCCCAGAATGGCAAATTCTGGTTTAAAGTGGATAACCTCTGGAGGTAAGGAGCAGAGCTAACTATGTATGTGGCAAAATCCAGTTCTGTTACATTAAGGAAATTGTATTAATGTGTTATTTTGGGCCCTAAGAGCATGTTGCTTGGCAAGTGCCACTGATTGCATGGCAGCTGCGACAGAGGGGTAAAGATTTTTGGAGCAGAAGAACACTATAGCAGTTGGGGATTTTCTGATGAAATTAGTCTCTGAAAATAAATAGTGCTTGGGGCTCCAGTCCACTGCCATTTAGTAAACTGCAAAGTTCATTTTTAAACTGGGCCTTTCTCCTTTGGGGCCTGCCAGCACTGTTTCTGAGCTCATTAAATGTTTCATGAGAGCATTATAAAAATCTTCCTTCCTCATTAGTTTCTATACAGTTTTAATGTAGCTTGGACATTGTAAACATCCTCTATTTAGTTGTAGATGATACCATCGTCAAGTGCCTGTGGGGAGGGAAGAGGAGAAATTCTCTCATACCTCTGTCTAAAAGCTTGTTTTGACACTGGTCCACAGCTAGCTAACAACGTAAAAGAAACACAGGTTTTGCTATGTTCAAACAATGTTTTTGGGGCAATTTACTGCTTGTACAAAAGTTCTCCTCCCAGGAGTAAAACCAGACGGAACAATTGGGAGGGAAGAGGAGGCTAGATGGGCTCTGCTTTCCTCCTGCAAGCCTTCTTATCGACACGTGGGCTGATGCTCAGTTGTCTTAGTGAGGCTGGTCCAGCTGGCAGTGAAGACAGGCACAGGACTAGTGAAGCTGGCAGCAAGGTGGAGGTAGTCTATTTCTCAGGCTTGAGTACAAAGTTGGTCTTGATCTTCTGAGCTCATTAAGGCAGATAGACCACTCTGTTGTTATCTTCACCATCTGACTTTTCTACCTGCATCTACCTCTTGCCTTATGCTGTCCCTAAGGATTAGAAAGACAAACCCCAGATAATTTCACTCTATGTGTGTATAGGAAAGGAAGAATTCCTTGTGTATTGACACAAACAGTAATTCTCTAGAGGTCTGTGGAAGCCAGAGTGTCCCTGTCTGAAAGCAACGGAAATAACTGAACTGACTTCTCAGATTCAGTTCCATTGGATGTCAGGCACAAAACCTGTTTTGTTCTTGTTTGATTTTTGTTTGTTGGCTTTTTTATTCCCCTCAGAGCCATGTGAACAATGACACTAGTTTCATAAGCAACTAAAGATGATCTGACTATTGCATTTAAGGCTTCCTTGTTTCAACTGGATCACTAGTACAACAGATTCATTTATGTATGCATTTATTTTTTAGCTCTATTTCTTACACATCATGTATCTCAAAGTGCAAAAGAGCCTTAGTAGTGCAATGCAAATGTATGCACCCATCTGTAGCCAAGAACAGAAGGCTCACAGTCTGGAGTATCTTTGCCTCTGTGATAGGAGCATCAAAAATGTGCTTAATACTGAGTGTAAGTAGCTCTCCTACCAAAAACTTTGTATTTAAAGATAATTATTTTACAGGTGTGTGTTTGAGTTTTTTTGTGGGGATTTTTGGGTTTTTTTACAGCTTTACAACATGTGAGCAACAGTGCGAAGAGTGGCATTGCCTCAAAATGTCCATTTTAACATTTTTGTGATGCTCTTTTATTTAGAAATAACCTTGGTAGAAAGATGGCATTTCCAATTTGGTGCTCTTTCTGCGGTGGCACTACAGAGTCGCAGCTTGTGTTTGGACAACCAAACTTCTTCCATTACGATATTGAGATCTTTTTCAGCTCACTGAAAATCATGTTCTTCCTGTTGAGCAGAGATTAATATTAAACCAGGCACACATCCTCTAATCATTATGCAGAAAAAAATGATGCTTTAACAAGAGCTTCTTCAGAATAAGGATTATGGAATTCAGTCTAACTTTTAGAAAGAGTGCCCATTCTTTTCTTTTTATTACAAATTCTTCAAAATAAGACAGAGAAGAGCTATAATGCTGGTAAATGGTTGCGGCTATTGCACTCCTTCCAGCAGAATCTCATTGCTTTCATTGAAAGTGCTTTTGGAGTGAAGCATCTTTTAGTAAATTAAAAATAAATCAGGACATTTTTCTGATATTCCGTCTAATTTGGGTAGGAAAGCGCTTTGCTCCTTTAGTTTGAACAATAAAAATCACATGTTTAAAAATAGCCCATCACAAAAAATAACTCTACTCCCACCACATTAAACAGAAATTGAACATCTTGTTCTACCTAGGATGGTTTCACTTGGACACCCAGTCTTCTATGGCAGTGGCTTTGCTTTCCTTCTGGTGCTGACAAAAGGCCCCTGAGATGCTCGAGTTGCTTCCCAATAGCTTGTGCCACCTGACTGGCTGTTTGTTTGCTTGGATTGCTGCCTTCCCAGAGGTCAGAAAGATGTGTTTCTTTGTGCAAGAGTCATTTGCTTTTATTAGAAGCCTGTCTGTCTGCAGCTGATATGCAGTAGGGATGGATGCATGGAAAAACAAATCTACTAGCTTTCCCTTTAAGACCAACAGATAGGATTTTCAGCAGTCTTCCAAAAATGCTGCAAGCTTTGATTCAGGAAATTCATGTCATTTCACTTATTAAATCCTCACTTTCCTAAGCTGTCCCTTCAGCCCATGTTTCTTGTCCGATTTGCGCGTTGTCAGATTCTTTTGCTAATCTCTGTAGTTGATGTTTGCTTATGTGATTATTTGGCAGAAGTGTGTGAGCAGGCGTGTGTGTGATTGCTGTTGGCATGGCAGTTGGTATGATGGCATTAGCATACTTGTTCTCTGCTGTGGGCCTCCTCCTCTTCTAGGCTTATTTATGCAGCAGAAGGACAAAAAACCCACCCCAAAACCTAAACAGAAACTTGTGAGGGAGCCAGTTACAGTATGATGGTCCACTGGCCAGTTTGACCAAAAACTTAGAGAGTTCAAAGAAGCCTACAGGTTGCTCTCATTTTCCTTCTATTACTAATCCTAAATAGGTCATTCACCAGTAGAGGATTTATAAAGAGCTGCAGGGATTATGGACTGCCTAAATAGGGGTATCTACATTGAATCTAGTTTTCTCTGTGCTTTCAAAATACCATGGGAACTGTGTTTATGGGGTGATAAAGAAGAAAAGACAAGCTCCTCTCCCTTCATGTTAGCTCAAGAATCTGTCTTTAAATGGGACACGGGTTTTAGTTTGAGATTTGAACTCTTTAATATTGAGTGGTCATTGAGATAATAATATATGTGTTTTAAGAGGTGCCAGTCTCTTCTTTCCATTGCTTGTAATTTGAGCTATAGTCTTTATACGTCTCATGCATTGTTGGAACATGGTTATGGGCTCTGAGTTGCTGCACTGAGAACAGTGGGATTTACTTATACAATGTATATGTAAAAGTGCATGTGAAATCTTTGCTTGATCAGTGCCTTGATTTAGAAGTTTGACACAATTAGTGGAAATAAAATACAGTATGTGTCCAGGTGCATGTCCATTGCGAGTGGGTGGGGATGAAATCTCTTGCAATAAGTTTTGTAGAAATACATTTATCATGGGGCCTTTGACAGCTCCACTTGATATTTTTCTGGACATCTGTTTAAGCATGAGTTGCTCTTGTATTATTTTTTTTTTTAAACTATTGGTGAGCTGGGTTTCTTCTCCACTTTCCAATGCAAACTACTTCTGTTGGTCCATGTTAATAACCATACCTTTCCAAGGCAGGGGCTGGGCCATGCATAACCCCTGGCCAAAACCTGTGCCTGTACAACTGTCTGGTGGTGTGAAGGTTCTGAGTTTATCCTGATTAGAGCTGTAGGCTGCCATCTTCCTGCTGGATTCAGCCCCTAGTTTTACCTCTGAAGGGAGAAATTTTCTGGGCTTAACACCTGAAAAGTTTTGTAAAGTTGTCTAAAATCAGAAATGTAGGAGAGAGGGGAACATACTCTCTCTCTGTCCCTAAATACCTGCAAATTTGGTCATGTTTTCAGGATGGAAAAAAAATCTGAAGTTATAAAAAGGGATGGGAATGGTAGGCAAAGGGTGTGATTTTCCTGCTCTTACTAATAATTTTTATCTAGAAAAGTTATTTTGAGGCTGCTTTCAAAAACATATACAGATATTTCTAGTACTTTGCAACTGAGTTAGTATTTTAAAACACCTCTCCTTACTTGGTAGTATAATGTCTACATGGTCCTGGCCTTTCCTTGACTTCTTTTTTGTGCCCAAATACAGTACCTCTGTGCTATTTTTTCCAAAACATAAAAGCTTTTGAGAATGACTGTAGATTGAATAGTGGAGCACAAGAAAGGGACTGAAAAACAAAGGTGGCACGTTACAGCATCTATTTTGTACATTTAATTGCTGTGTACTATAGTCTAGTTTAAATTATTTATGATTATATCTGAAAGACCTTTAAATAAACCCCCCTCTTTCTTGTGCTAACCACAACTATAGGTTGAGTGGATATGGTGACCATGTGTTTTTTTTTATAGAGGAAAAAAATAGATGTGCAGACACTTTGCCATGACATCATGCTTTACACACACACATCAAAAGCAAGTCTCTGCTTGGAGAAACTTTCAAAACTGTAGGGATGTGTGGCAAAAATGTGTTAGATAACTTTAGACTTTCCAATTGTGCAACATGTGCTATAAATGACAAGTTAACATCTTTATGCATTGACACTTTCAGCATGTGCAATAAGGCTCTAATTCTTCTTGGGATTGTACCAACTGAGATTTCTCAAGTAATTGTGGGTGGGAATTTCTTGTCGCACTTAAACTGAAACATAGAAAAAACCCAAAGCAGGAGAAGTCTGTGGAGTGTAAATTATCTGTCTTAAGTCAAGAAAAATTGAGGTTGAAATATTTCATCTAAGGCTTATTGAAATGGAAATTTTTGTGTTACTGAATCCATGATTTCTGTTCCAGGTCAGTGAAACTCTAGTGTGTATCTCAACACTTGCAGCACTTAATGGGCATTGAGAGAATGGAAGCAAGAACTTGAGCCTATATATGAGATAGACACTTTGGCTACAGTAAGCTATTCATGATGTTCTGTGATGTCCAGCTGGTGCTGTGCATTACTGCATTTTTATGCCTCACAAAAAGAGTGCTATAGCATACAGCAGTGTGGAATGAGGACCATTTTCTTTTGTTTATCCTTTCCTGGATAAAGGAATATCCTTCCTGTCCTTTATCACTTTAAAATTTTCTTCAAAATCTACCTTTGAAACTTATAATGTAATTGTACTATTTGTAAACACTTTAAAACAATTTCAATTATTATAAATGATTATGCAATTATTTATTTACAAAATAATCATAAACAGTTGTAATAATTGTAAAGTAGTAATAATTGTAATTATTATTTACAATTATTACTACTTTAATTATAGGATTGTACAAAAATGGAAGTGTGATTCTATTTTTTTCTCAAACACTTGTACATGTTCTTTTCAATTGCTTCACAGGACATGGTAGTTTGGATTCTCT
>NW_008660338.1:0-224 GCF_000695815.1 Acanthisitta chloris
GCTGGGGGGGACAGGGAGGGGTTCCCTCTCCCCCAAGGGATGGGGTGCAGGGAGGTGTTTTGGGGCTCCCCCGAAGCAGAGCCTCTCCTGCTGCTCTGTTGTTCCCCATTTTTCCCTAAATGAGCTCCCACTGCTGCACGGATTTGGTGGGAAGAGCAAAGAGAGATCCCCAGCCATAGACCTGGGCATGGATAGAGGGGGCAGGATTGGGGTGCCCTGGGATT
>NW_008660339.1:0-462 GCF_000695815.1 Acanthisitta chloris
GCCATAACAAAGGACATCATGTTCTTCCTTTCAGTGTTTTATATGTATGTTTTTTCTACGCAGACAAGCAGCGAAATGGTGCAGCTGGTAAGCAAACCTCCTGCCAGAATTGCAACCACTCTAGAGATGAGCTTTAATCAGTGTGGCGTAATATATAGTTTTCTGGTTTTGTCTATCAGTGCTGCTCTTTTACATTACAATCTATTACCTCCAAATGTTGCAAACCACATAGATTTTCCTTAATGGCTTAATTTTGTCACTTCATTCTTTAAAGTATAATTGCTCTAGTAAAATAGAAATTTTGTGTTTTCTCATCAACTCCACCTTTATCTTTTTCATCTTGTGTTTTTTCTTTGCTTTTCTGTCTGCTTAAAGCCTGATTCTTCAAAAAGTCTTTCCCTGTGTAACCTGGTCATGGAGGAAACCCCAAACAGTCGGTCATCAGAAGATATTAACAGATCT
>NW_008660339.1:1185-1389 GCF_000695815.1 Acanthisitta chloris
TATATATATCTGGTAAGCCCTAAGAATAAAGGAGAACGACCATGCTCATATTGAGACTCATCGTTACTCCAGGTCCGGATCCCACTCCAACATCAGGACATTTGAAGATGCCTTAGACCAAACTGACAGTGGTACTGGAGAGAGTACACCCATGGAGTGTATAAACTTGAGAGTACATGTTGAGCTAGAGGTAACTGACCACAC
>NW_008660340.1:0-4212 GCF_000695815.1 Acanthisitta chloris
TATATAATATGATAAACCATATTATATTGAATAATGAGATAAATCATATGGATTTATACATCTTCACATATGGTTCACTCACTACTGGAAGGGGGAAAGCAGCAAGTATTTCAGCAACTGGGAACAATAAAACAGCCAAACTCCCCCATCTTTTCTAAGCATAATAACCATTCCTTTAGCTACATACAAACACAGAGCTAAGAGTTCTTGCCAGTATTCATAAATAGCTTGTTACAGCATGTAAATTCAGGTCAACATTGCTGTTCCTGTCTTTTTCTAGAGGACAGTAAGGGATGTGACCTGCACACACAACTGCTGATTTATGCTGTACTGACTAGAAGGAACTACACTGTCAGCAAGACTATTTCTCATGATTGCTGTGTTTACTAGTCTCACTCAGACCAGAAGCCCATGCTCTGAATGTAAGAAAAAAAGTTATGAACAGTCCAAATACAAGACATAACACATGCATAGCATGTACAAGCTAAATGTCTCCTTTATGTAAAAGACAGATGACACATTCTCTAATTAAAGGTTAGTCAAGGACTATAATGACTAGAGGCCAAACACGAGAGATGATAATCTTGATTACAGGTTGGTCAGACAGATCAAAGTAATAAATTGGCTCAGTGTTCCTAGAAACAACTTTGTGAACTTTTGATGAGAAGATTACTATGTCCCAAATTCCTTCTCCATCACTTGAGACTTTTTCTTCAATTTAAATAGCTCACACAATTTAGACACTTAGTTCTTATTCTCCTTCTTTGGTGCTAAGATACCAGTGAAGTGCAATGAAATGTTACACAATGAAGATTGACCTTGCTCTGCCAAACTCAACAGTGACTGGAGCCTTTCATGACCTATGCCTATCTGTACTCTGCAGGGCTGGCAAACTCCACCTGCATCATATGACTGTGACAGTGCAGCTTAAGTAACTTGCTCCCCTCCATGGGCTGCCCTAGTCTCCTTATTTCCTTGCCCCCTGCTTGGTAAGCATGGTTTCAGCCTGTCCTGCCTTGCCAGTGTGCCTCACTGAACTCCTCCATTGAGTGTGAGCCACAACTCCTTGCCCCTGAACTTCTTTCAGTCCACACAGCTGCCTCCTTCACCGCCTCCTCATGTGTCAGCACAGCAGTGATCACCACATGCCTCAAGCCACCTCCTCCAGGATCCCATCCACATAACTCTCCTCCAGAGCTTACCTGAACTGACCTAGACCATCTCTTTCTTATCTCAGTCCTGCCCCACAACAGTTTCCCTCACACCTTCAAGCACCATCACATCCTCCATGGTGTGCAAACACACCCCTCTGACCCTTCCTCCAAGAGCATAGAGCTGAGCTATCCTCCAGCCTCAGAAGGGAACCCCTTAGCCCTCACTACCCTGACAGCACACTGCTGCTCCAAACCCTCCTCTCCCACCTGTGGCCCTCAAACAATCCCCCTGCCCAGGCTGCTCATGCACACCTCAGGTCTCTTCACACTTGGCCATACCTCAATGCCTTTGACAATCCAACTCTAACACCCTAGGACTACAATCCTCTTTATTCCCCTCCTCCAAACAAAGTGCCCTTCCCTTCTGCTTTCTCCAATGACCTTCTGTAAAGCTTCATGGTTCCCCAACTCACTGTAACATCCATCACCAGTGACTCCATTCATTTTCCTGCACTCCTTGCTGTGACGATCATGCCCCTGTTCTCCTGCCTCCACAGCCATGGCTCATATCCAGCATCCTGCACGCCCAGCAGCTTGTTCCCAGCAACTGACCTGGCCTCTCAGCTGTACCTGTCAGAAAGTGTGTGGAGGAAGCAGGGAAGAAGGGAACAGGAACCATCTTCCCAGAAACTGATCTCTCAACCTCAGATGAAGAATGACCTCTGATTACTCTAGATTTTGAGAACACCTAGCTGAACTCTTTTGTCATGGCCCCTCAAAGCAAGCACGAATAGATATTTGCATCAGATCATAGGAAGCATTGTATTGTCTTAATAGCAACAACTCCATGATATAGATTATTTTCTAGGTTAAGCAGAGAAACAGTAGGCAAAAAAAAAGGATAGAAAACGTGTTACTGTCTTGTTTTATTGGGATGGTACAAACTACCAATCTTCTTATCATTACAGATAGCAGTTACATAAGGATGCTCAGAGTACTTACTGTAAAAAGAAAAATATATTGTTACCAATAGCTACTTAAAGGCTAAAGAAATACAGTGCAATAGTTCCCCCTACTGACCGCACAAAACCAAATTACTAATCAAAGATTTCCTGGGTGGTCCTTAAATTACTAATTCAGTGTTCCCATGTGGTACCCACACAAGCTTACCAGTACACAGCAAACCATGGGAAAATCGTAGAAAACAATGAAGATTTTCCAAGTGGTAGAGAACAAAATTTGGCAAAACTGTTGATCCCTAAGATTATCATATATGCAAAACAACAGTATGTAGTCCTATGGAAAGATTATAAAATGTGGGTGTATGCATTATGGGTGAAATGCCACATTATCCATCAGCAAAACCAGAAACATAGGTAAAGTGCAGCTGTATAGCTTCCTGTGCTTGCTGAAATCAAAAGGACAGATGGCAGGTCGGAGCAGAGACTTACCAAACTCTGGCTGTATTTGGGAACAGACCTCTTTAGACAAAGAGCAAGTCTCCCATTCAATCTGGTCCCCAGTCCCCAACAAAAAGCAGTGAAAATATTGTCATTCTCCTCTAGTGTCAGCTGGGTTAAATTAGAACCAAGAACAGCCACTTACAGAAGTCAAAATGCAGTTCGGGACTAGATGTGCCTCTGGTCATGAACAGCAAGTTATTCCTCCAGCCTTATACACCTAGCTTTCATTTCTAGGGTGTAAAGCAAGTGTGATTTTGCACTCTAGTCATTTAGCAAAAGAAGATGAGGCTGAAGAAAATAAGAGGCTGAAGATAGTCTACTGAAATATAGACTGGACAAGACTAATCTATAAATCAGGATTTTTGCAGTCTTCTGTTATGATCCTACCTCTTTGTATACAAAGACACCTGAAAAATTGCTAAATGCTATTAAATATAATGCCAAATCTCATTCTGAACACATGCACAGTGAACATGATGTCTACTCAGCCAATATTCAGGCATGGGTCAGCTGCTGACACCTGTATAGGATCTTCTAGAAGCTGCCTATGTATCAAAGCTTCTCACCTCGCTTTCAATTCTCCCTCTGCTCTGTTTGGAAAATATAATTATGCATCGGTAGTGACACACCTTCCTCTTAACTGGCCCTGGCTTTATCCCTTGAACAAGGTTATATGTTCCTTCCAGTGCACAGAGAGTGTAATACCACTTGGTCAGCTCCCTGGCAGCATGTCTTACTCAAGGTTTGCACAGCCTGGCACAGAAAAGCTTTGTTTACAACTGGGGTTTCTGGTAAAGACAAAATATGACAAAACAATGGTTAAAAGGATTCACTTTAGGGCAGATTGCAGCTGTTTCACATTATACCAGAGCCATAATCCTACCACTCACAGTCTGCCCTGAGATAAAATGGATTTGAAATTATCATAATTTACCATTTTCCACTCAGTTTGGTTTTAGCAGTGTTGCACCTCATATTAAAGAAATCTTCTTTCTAATAATATACTTCTTAGGGGAAAGATACTTGGGGGTTGGCCTCTTCTCCCAGGGAACTAGCAACAGAACAAGGGGAGTTGGCAACAAGCTGCACCAGGGGAGGTTCAAGCTGGACATCAGAAAGGATTTCTTCACTGAAAAGGTGGTAAAGCATTGGAAGGGGCTGCCCAGGGAAATGGTGAAGTGACCATCACTGGAGGTGTTCAAGAAATGACTGGATGTGGTACCTAGCGCTCTGGTCTAGTTGATACGGTGGCGTTTAGTCAAAGGTCGGACTTTTGACAATCTTGGAAGTCTTTCCAGCCTTAATGATTCTACAGTTCTAAGCCAGCGCACAAGTTGTTTCCATGTTCTATTGCCAGGCTCCTCAAAGGACTGCCCTTTGCCTTTTCATTCAGCGAGGAGAGGTCAGCAGCAGCGGCAGCCTGGCTGCCCGGGGATGCCGCAGGACACAGCCCTCTGCCCCCACGGCACGAACTGGAAAGATTTTTATACTTTTCGGCCTGCCGAAGACAAACAATTTCCTTCCCCCTCCGAGCTCTCTGCCAGGTGACTGCCGCGGGTTTGCGCTCCCGGCGGGGCTGACGCACAGGAAGGCGC
>NW_008660341.1:0-1053 GCF_000695815.1 Acanthisitta chloris
GCCTCATTTCTATGTGTACATGGCCTTCAGGTGTGTCATTGGGGCTGCAGTGTCAGGACTTATGATTACTGTCGTGGCCTTGGGTGAGTAGGATGCCCTTGCCCCGAGGCAGTAGATGTGGCCTCATGAGATGCAATAACAAGAGAGAGCCCAACATGATTTGGAAACATTTTTTCTTCTCAGCTACAGAATGGGTTGGTGTCTCCTACCGGCCAAAATCAGTGCTTATTGCTCACACAGCTTTCGCCATTGGACAGATGCTTGTGGCTGGATTGAGTTACGGGATCCGCAACTGGAGGCTACTGGAGATTGCAGGATCTGCTCCGATGTTTGCCCTTTTCTTCTACATCTGGTAAGCAGGAGTGGGACAGAGCTACTGAAAGACATGACAGCAGCAAAAGTCTTGGGAGTAAGGAGGCAGCAGCTCAGGACCAGGCTGAGCCTTTCCCATTAAAGCCCAGATAATGGAGGAGCCTCTGAAGAGCTCAGGACATAGTGGAATGCTGAGAGCAACAGCTGCTTTGCTTCAGGTGTACAAATGTGGCCTTTGGAGCCTAACAGAGGGAGTTTAGACCCATCCATCCCATGTGATGCCCACTGCTGGCTGGATGTGGTCACAGAGAAATGGGCTGTGAGGAAACTCATCACACTCACAGCAGCATCTCCTGACCTCATCCTTGGCAGGGTGCTCCCAGAGTCAGCTCGGTGGCTGGTGACAAAAGGCAGAATAGAAGAAGCCAAGAAGGCCCTTCAGAAAGCAGCAGCCACCAACAAGCGCAGCATCCCACCAGGACTCCTGGAGCAGGTACCTGTAAGGGCGCAGGGAGTCGCTTGTTGGCTTCAGAGACTTCCCTCTGCACTTGGGATTGCAGCAGCCACTGGAGCTGAGCTCATCCCATGAACACCTTTCCATAGACCCTGGGGATGATTTTGGGATGGAATGTGGGTGACCCCAGCTTTGGCTGGGCTGTGTTGAAACAAGGTCAGAAAAGAGGCACAGATTTGGCTGAGGCTCAGCCTGGAGCTTTCTAGAGTCCACCTTGGGCTGTGGAA
>NW_008660342.1:0-1222 GCF_000695815.1 Acanthisitta chloris
TCCCCTCCCAGTGCTCCCAGTTCTCCCATACCTCTGGGTCGCCGTCTGGCTGTAATCTGGGGAGAGACAACAGGAAAACACTCAGAGTCACTTCCAATCCAACAAACAGCCCCAAAATCCCTGAAAATTTCTCTATTTTCCCCAAATCCTTAATTAATCACAGTCACAATTAATAACAATTTTCAGGAAAAGAAAACGAAAAGAAAAAAAAAGAAAAAAAAACAAAGCAGAAAACTGAGAAAATTTAGGGAGAAATCTGGAAAAAATCCCCCCCCAAAAAATGCATAAAACACTAAATTTAATTGTTCTGCTATAAAATAAACCCGAAAAAAAGTATAAAAGTTTAAAAAAACTTAAAAGTAAAAAGACTTAAAAAAAGTAAAACAAAGTTGAAAAAAGTAAAAGAATGTTAAAAAAAGGAAAAAAAAGGAAAAAAAAGGAAAACTTGAAATGTTCACAGATCAAAATAAAAGGTTTAAATTCGCCTAAGGAAAAGATCGAAATGTTTGGTTTGACGGGAAAAAAAAACATAAAAAGGTACAGAAAATTCAAACTCAATTATACGTGAAAAAACAATAAACTAATGTTTATTTAATTGTTCAGAAATTAAAAATTCAAAAGCTGCGAATTCTCCTCAGGCACCGCAGAACAACAGAATGAATGACCACCAAGCGCTAAACCAACGCGCTAAACCAAAAATAACCCCAAAAAAGACGCGAAATCGACTCATTTTATTATTGATCTATACAATTTTTTTTCAAAAATCGCCACAAATTTTGGTATTTCCTGAGGGGAAAAAAAAAATTCCGCCTAATTCATCCCATTCCCCTCAGGCACCACCGACGGAAACCCCAACCGCGACCCCGAGCAGCGCCCGAAAACTCACAGAATCAGCACAAACGACACCAAATTCGGCTCCGAAAAAAAAAATTAATTTATAAAAAAATATCAATTTATAAAAATCGCCTAAATTGGCCTCAGGAATTGAGGAACAAAAGGCGCCCTCAGCCGCCCCCCCCAACATGGCGGCGTTTCCCGCCACCGCCCAAGGGACGCGCGGGACGCGGTTTTGGGGTTATTTTGGGGCGATTTTCGGGGATTTTGGGATTATTTGGGCGATTTGAGGTGATTTTGGGGTGATTTCGGCCGTTTTGGAGGTGTCTGAGGGGAGAAAAAGGCTCCGGATGAGGCGCTGAGGGAGCACAAAATGGCGGCGGGGGGG
>NW_008660343.1:0-6119 GCF_000695815.1 Acanthisitta chloris
CTCAGGACAGTCATGAATATGTATTAAAAAGTTCAGGTTCATTGGCACACAGCTGCCCGCGGGGCACTGCCCAGCTCTGCCCTCCTAGGGCCTTCCCAGCTTCTAGTCATCATCAGTAGGGTAAAACTAACCTGTCTTACGACGGTCTAATCCCAGCTCACGTTCCGTATTATTGGGTGAACAATCCAACGCTTGGTGAATTCTGCTTCACAATGATAGGAAGAGCCGACATCGAAGGATCAAAAAGCGACGTCGGCATGAACGCTTGGCCGCCACAAGCCAGTTATCCCTGCGGTAACTTTTCTGACACCTCCTGCTTAAAACCCAAGAAGCCAGAAGGATCGTGAGGCCCCGCTTTCACGGTCTGTATTCGTACTGAAAATCAAGATCAAGCGAGCTTTTGCCCTTCTGCAAGCCTTCCCAGCTTCTATGTGTCATAGCAGCTTCCAACTCCAAACAAACGGCATCACAAACAATATAAGGCTTAACAAAACAGTATTAAGGTAGCTATTCATCTAGATTCCAACACTGCTTCATATTGACATGAATCAGGGGACCATATATCACAATTGGCAGCAGGATTTATCCTGTTCCCTCTGTCATGTTCCGAGCTGGAGTGTTACATTGTCAGTATAGCATGTTGGAGGCTCTGGAAGTGATTTGAAGCATCTCTGTAGCTGTTTACAAGGTGGAGTTGGGGTTCAGGCAGTTTATATTAAAAGAAAATGAGGGTTTCGTTGTTCAGCCATTCCAGCATTTCCAGGATAATGCTCCAAGCTAATATGCTGTGTTTAGGCAGTTAATAGGATGAAAAGAACACAGGAATTATCCATCAGAATTACACTATATTATACTGTATGCTATTATACTGTAGAGAATAATACTGTCCATAACTTCCAGGGATTAATACTATAACTCCAAAGTTTCCAGGAACAGAAATGTAATGGAATTGATGAGAGGTCACAAGGCAAAAGTGTGAATGAGAGTGACTTTAGTGTGGCTCATTCCAAGGGGATCTGGTTCATTCCAGGGAGATCTGTCCTGCTTTCCAAGAGAGTTTTGGGGGTTTTTTCCTCTTCCTAAAAGACGATCCAATCAAGGTTCATACCAACACCATTTCCATGTGTTTCGATTACTTAATATCTTATTTTTATCTCTTATTTTCCCTTGTGACCCTCCTAGGAGATGGGAGTGAGCAGAGCAGTTCCAGCCGTGGATTATCCAGGAGAGGGCAGCCTCCAGCTGAGCAGGATGTGTGAGTGGATTACATGTACTAAGTTTGCTGTGGGTGAAATACTGTGATTTTCACTTAGAAAAGCTTAATATTTCCTCCAGAATTCAACCAATAGTGATTATTTGTAACACTTCTAATTCCACAGGATTAGATCTCCAAAGGCACTGAGTGGTTATAGGCACAGATTGATGCAAAGTCTCTTCCAATTCTTCTCTTCTAAGCTGTAATAATAACAATAGTGACATTTATTCACTTAAATACTACGTTGGAAGTTCTGTTTCTTCCTTTTATTGTTGCACAATTTGTTTGTTGGGGCTTTTTCCTCGGAATAGATGTTTCCCCCACTTTGACCTTGAAATTCCTTTGGTGCAGGATGTTATCTCTAAGTGATGGAGCTTGGCAAAATTCTTTGGATGACATATTAAATAGTGAAAAATAAAACCTGCCAACTGTACCAGTGGAAAGGTGTAAAGTGATTAATTTGGGAATTCCCCGTGGTTCAGTAAATCCCTTGTCAGCACACACAGACTCATTTCTTAGCGACAGTAGCCCTGAGTTACAGGACAGTTGGAGCAATCACAGTGTTCATTGACATGTAAATGATGCAGTCAATAATTCAGTGTGTTTTTAAAAGATTTGCATCAGATTAGCCAGGAAAAACACTTACAAACCAACACCAACGCTTAGTACTGATGGCAACTTCCATACACTTTGGCTTTCCGGGTGGAAAATACATTGTAGGACACACTGATAGTAGCATTTTCTTCCCTTTCTTGCCATGCTGAAACATGACAGGTCAGTTGTTCTCACACTGTCTCCAGATTTAAGGGTTTATACTTATATTCTTCCTTCTGTGGGAGGAAATACTTAATGATTGTTTGATTTGCATGTTTAAATGGCTCAAAGAGAAAACAGGCCAAACAGTCATGGCAGGAACTTCTTCAGTGCATATTCAGTGCAGAAAATCCTGTGATATTGCTGAGCCGGAGTTCTTATCCTTAAAGTCAGGCTATTAGTCGCAGCTGGCACAGAAATCCTAACCCAACCAAGTTGTGTTTGGTGTTACATGGCACAGGTTGCACAGCCTGTGTGTCCACACCTGAGCTAGATCCCTCCTGATTCGATGTGGGCAGACTCTGGACACACTACAAATGTGGATTTTCAGCAGGTGCTGATGTGGCTAATTGATCATTGGTTTATTTTTTCCATGCAGGTTCCTGGAACTGCAATCCCAAGTGAGAAGTTCTTTGGATAGGATTCTGAAAATAAGAGCTAATCTGACAAGCCTAAAGGTTTGGTTCACACTGAGGTCTTTTATGAGTCTCCTTTTCATACAGGATCTGAAGTGGATGTTAAAATCTTATATACAACTGTGTGAGTTTGAAGGGATGGGGAAGCAAATAAAATGCTTGAAACCACTTAGGTTTGACTTGGAAATGCAGAAAACCCAAAAAACCCCTCAAAACTTGGTAGATTGTTTACATTTCAGCAAGAGGAGCTGCTTTTCCAAGTGCACCATTATTAATTCATGTCACGTGAATAAAACCACATGGAGTAGTTCTCAACTGTTATAAATAACTTAAAGTATGAGTTGTTGTTACCTAGACTTTTGTCTCTTTGACGACTGAGCATCTCTTTGTGTTGAACTGATGGTACTGTGTGATTTGCCGTTAATGTATCATCACTTGCTGGTCTAACACATGCTGAAATGCAAATCGCTGTTGTTCAAGTCACATTTTGCATCCTGAATAAGTTCAGCGCAAGGTTCCCTGCTGATGTCAATAGCTGAGCAGCAACTCAGTGCACTCAGAGCACTGCATTGATTTATTTTATGCGGCCTGACAATGTTTTATTTACCAAAAAACGACCGATACTAATGCAAAACGTTTTAATTGGAATGAGCATTTAGCAAAGGCTATTGAAAGCTCCTTTCGGTGGCTTTGGTAGGGATGTTTTTAGGTCTGTGCTGAGGGTGTCTGATAGAAGCTGAAATGCTTTTGAGTTTCCATTTTCTGACACATTCCGGCTTGTACCTGGGCCGGGATTGCTTTCTGGGCGAGTGTCAATCTGTTTAAACAGCTGAAGGTTTAGGATTGGAGAGTAAATAACAGCAGATTTTTAAGCAACACTTCCAGAAGAGCCTGAATCCCACTTTCCAAGGCAACCTGTGTTCTTACACCCTGGACCTCTGAGTCCTTCTGGCTCGTTCGTGCATCATTTAGAGCTTCTGAACCGTTTCCAAAAGTTCTTTCCCATGTTTTTGCTAAGTTGTAGCCATCTATGTAGCTAATTTGGGAATGCAATTTACTAGTGTCTTTAATTCCCGTTTCCCAGGCTTTGGAGGGCAGTAGAGAGCTTAAAAACATCATCGGCGTCTTCAACTCGTCTTGTGACCTCAGGGCTGAAGTGAAGAAAACCCAAGAGCTGTGTAAGGAGAATTTCCGACCTCTTTATCCCCTTTCCAACCGTTTAACAAGGATCTCTCCAAATGCTTCCTCTGTGTTACACCGCAGGACTTTGAGGCAGCACAAATGTCCTTGTGCCATAAAAGACTGGCAGCCCCATGTCCCTCTCCCAGGCACTCTGGGAGGGACACCAGGCAAGAGCAACACCTTTTCTCATGCAAATAGTTAGATACTTAGTGGGTACTTAGCTAGTGATTAGGCTAAGCGTTTGCACTCTGTGTGCTCTGCTTTTCTTCTCTCCTCGCCAGGCAGTTGGTTTGTTTGTTTGCCTGGTAGGAGGATTAGGCTGAATATAGCTTGAAAAGTGGCTATTCATGTGTCTGTAAATGATGGACATACCATATGCTTCTGCTGTTGAGATAAAGGCATTTCACAGGTGGCACACCTGTAATGCTTCTCCAAAGGAGCCCACGAAGTTTTCCACTTAGATGTGTCCATTTTTAGGAAACCCTTTATCCATAGGGTCTCTGACGTGCATCCATCCAGCTCTTCCCAACTGCTTCTGCAGCTGGGAGAGGAGGGAAATATTCTAATGAAAAAATGGCATTGTGGGTAATTACAGGGGAGAAAAAGTGGCACCCAAGGGCCTTGTGGCTCGGGCACTTTGTTTTTACAGCAGCAACACCTTTCAGCTGTCCACACACCTTTGTGCTACAGGTTTGTGTCTAAGGCTGTTTCCCTGCTGCTGCTCAAAGCTTTGCATATTTAACAGTGTTCTTGCAGGCTTTTCATACCAACCTCATGCTCTAGTTGCAGGGAATGAGTAACATGTGGATTCACCTAGTCCCTGTGTCCAGTGTCTTGACAAACAGGCAAAGGTGGTAAAATGGTTTCTTAACCTGCAGCAAATGTGATGTTTGGCCAATATATATTATTCTACAGCCTGTCTGGGTGCTGTGTTCAGGTGAAAACACTGGAGCTAGCTGTAGGGAAGAAATCCTGGAGTGCCTGGGACTGCTTTGTTTGCAGTTGGAAGCAGGTGAACAGTAAAGCCGTAAGTGACAGAGGCTTTTTCTTCCCAAAGCAGTGGGATTTATGCTCCACACAATTCCAGCAGCTGCTGTGGTGTAAATTACCATTTCTTTCCTGACTTGTATTCCAAAGCTCGTTCCCTTTGCCTTTTGCATGTGTATACACTGTAGCATTCCCAGTGTAATGCCAGATCCTCTCTTAAACAAGTTATCTGGAAACAGTGTGTGTCTGCATTACTGGACAGGACAGTCCTACAGCCCAGAGGAGATCTCAGGCTGACTCTTCTGACCAGTCTCTCAGCTCCTTGGGAAAGAAGCATCTTCCTCCCCCCCCTCCTCCCCCCTCTTTAAACTAGGAACAAAGCGCCATGTCAGCACTGGAAGAAAAAAAAAACAAAAGAAAAAAGAATAAAATGCGCTCTGAGGCTTTTAAGCACAACTTGTTAAAATGAGCTGGATTTTTGACATTTTTGGTGAACTTTTTTGAGCACAATTACATAGGTAAAGGGATTATTTTCCTTAAAGAAAAATCCCAACACTTTGGAAGTGAAGAAGGCAGCAGAGGTTATTATTTTCTTGGAAATCTCTGGGGCAACACTTACTCATTTGGGATTTATTTCTTCACTAGTGAGTCAAGCAGAAGAGCTTCAGCTGCTGAAAGCAAACCATGGAAAACTCCCTGCCCCAGGTAAGGAACTCTGTAACTCCTGTGTAATAGGTGTTTTGATTCCCTTTAGTTGATTCCTTCTTAGTTGTTTCCACTTGAAATAAGTTGGATAACATTTAGTATAGGAAAATTATGGTAATCGAATGTTTCCTCTGAAAACTTCTCCACTGAGCAAACGTGAAGTTAATATTTTCAGCTATTTTCATTGTGTTGGGTATTTCTGAGTATGAGTTCCTCAAAGAAACTGTGAAAGGAGAAGAAACCATCAATAGTCTTGCACTTGAGTCATGGTCCAGTGCATTCAGGTCCTGGAGACTTTCCATACCTTTTGTATATCCCAGTTAACCTTGTTCATCCTCCTCCCTCCCAGTGTGTTTGCGGTGTGTGAGCCCAGTGACAGCCTTGCAGCAGAACCTTTTCCATCTTGTATGTATTGTGAGGTACTTAGCACCCTTGAGGGGAGTCTGAAATCCTGACTGTGAGGTTGCTTCATAACTAGTGCTGTGATAATATTTGGAGTTGGTGCCATTTAATCCCATGTGGACAGAGAGCCACGTTAGGGAAGGGGATACAAACAGGGTTGGGGTTTTGTCTCTCAGGCAGGAAAATCCACGAACACTCTCCACTGATATTGTGATATTTCTGTTCCCTTCACACATTCTGTCTTAGAATTGAGAATGAAAATCACTGGTGTCATCTCCACGGCTCTTGCCACCAGCAGCTCTGGCAATTTGGGTTGTGTCTGCTGAGGCCTAAACTCTTCCTCATGTGGCGAATTGTAG
>NW_008660344.1:0-4203 GCF_000695815.1 Acanthisitta chloris
CTGTTCTGCAGATGGCCCATTGGGCAGGGGGCCCATTCTCACGTTCAGGTGGATAGTCTAAGGGCGGAAAAAAAAAAACCAAACCCCAACTATAAGGCACAACTTGCCTTTTTTCTCCTGACCTCAGCCCCAGATGCATTAATGGGACTCCAGCAATGTAAAATGAATGGACTCCCCATTTAATTCAGGGGCTGTCAGGACCCCGGGTCAGCACAGCCCCATGGCTGTTCCATGACTGCCCCACTGTGCCCTGGGGAGAGGACCTACATATACCAGGAGAGACTCTCTGGCCTTTTTCAGGAAGGCTCAGGCTGCTATACATCTGCACCCTCATTAGCAAACTCATCAGAGCTGTCAGGTGCCTGCAGCTCCCAGGACTTCCCTCAGTAAATAGATCATGACAGATCTATGTCCTCCTGCAAGGTGGAGAGGAAAGCAAGGAGAAGGGCAAGTCCAAGGATACAAATTCTTGGAATTTCCTTTATTCCCACCAAGACAAGCACAGAATCTCATTTTAGTTTAGTTAAAAAAATTCACTGCGCCATCAGTGGGGAGAACTGGAATGATTTTGGGTCCTGAGATAGGTCTTTCCAATTCCAGGAAACTGTAAGTGGCCCATCCCAGGATGTATTTATTGTAGCCTGCAGATCAGAGTGCTCGCTGGGATTACATCATACCAGCTGGGCAGAGTTTCAACATTTCTGACATTCATTCTCCTGCATGTGCTTCAAGCAAACTTCCTTTCTGTAAAAGAGGCATTTATAAGAAATAGAAACAGCTTGCAGCAAGCCCTGCACCCTCATGGCTGCTGATTCAGTAGCAGCAATTTTGGTTGTCATCCTTTGCAGGCTGGAACTCCATCTTGGCTCTTGAAAAGTCCACTCTGCATTAACCCCTCTCAGCCTGGAGAGCCCATAGGAGGGACAGGCATAGCCTGACCGCATGTGACCTCTGGCACCTAACTGTGACAGTGGTTGGGTGCTCCTTAGTGGGGAACCATGACAATCCCCAGGTGACAGGGATGGCTCTGCACACATTTTTTTGTGTCTCAGTGAGCACTCTGAAAAGAAAGGGTTGTTTCTGAGTTTGATGGGGAAAGGGATAAGAAGGCAGGTAAGGAAGAAAATGAGAAATTATTTCCATTAGAGCAAGGTTTTCTTAAAGCATATAGAAAGGAGGAACAAACCCTTGCAGGGTCTGGAAGGGTTGTTGAGGGCTGGTGGGCATGGAAAGGTCCTGATGCAGAAATGGAAGGAAGCAGCCAGAGGTACGAGGAAGCAGATAAGAGGCTTTCTCTCACCATGTTTGCCCTCTTCCCCTCCACAAACCCCTGCTCCATCCTGTGACTGTTCACTCCCCCAACCCAAATACTGCCTGGACATGCAGACCTGCAGCTCTGCTGCCTCCTGGGGCTTGCTGCCAAGTCACCAGAGGTAGCTTTCTGTGGCAGCCTCCATGCCTATCTCTCCATCTCCGCATCTCCCTGTTTTCAGAGCAGATTCCCCACTGTGGACCTTCTCCCCTGGCTGGATTCAGAGTCATGGGAACAGAAAATCTTCAGACCAAAGACTACCATTGCCACTTGACATAATGCTCAAGCTCTTTCCCCTCAAGACACTTCAGAGATTAGGTGTCCTGAGGCTTACCTGGAGGTGAATGTGGCTCTGATGTCTGTACCCACTTCTGCAACCACGTTTGCACTAGAGTGTACTGGTTTTCTTCCTCCTCCCCAGCTCCTCAAAAAAAATGAAAATAATACCAAACTTGGGATCTCCCTGAATCAGGTAAATGTGATAAAATCTGTCAGCGATCTGTTTCTCTGTGTCTCAGTTTATTGTTAAAACAAGGCCATTGGCAACTCATGGAGGGAATAAGAAAAAAGGGTACCTGAGGTAAAACCCCTGTGAAATGAAGCTGGAGCAGGGCTACAGCTCTGCAGAGAATAGAGATGATGGCAATTATGGAAATTCTTCCTGGGCCATAAACTGGGTGGAGCAGAAGGGCTTTATGTCCAACTATTTATTGACTCCCTGAGGTGTGCGGATTAGTCCTTCTTTATACTTTTATACTTGACAAATTCAAGTGCATATTCTTGCTACATTAAGTAAGTTGCTGAAAAGGTTATTAGTGTAGTGACATTCATGAGAATAAGGACTTGGCTTAGCAAGAACAAGGCTTTGTAAGGGTGTAGGGAGCTTGACACAGTATAACATTGGGAGACACAAGTTGTTATTTCCTTGTTTCAGCAGAGAGATAACAAAGAAGCAAAAAAATAAAAGGCATCCCAGGCTGGGCAGGTCCTGTGCCTTGGAAACCTGCTATGCAGAAATGGGACAGGACACAGATATGAAGATTAATTAAGTTTGACTGAGTAGGATCTGTCTGGGTTTAAACCCTAGGAAAGAAGAGGAGATTTAGGGCTGTGGCTGTCAACCTTCCTTCATGCATTTCTATTCTAGGTCTATCGTCCAGAGAAGAGCAACGAGGCTGGTGAAGGGACTCTAGCACAAATGCTATGAGGAGAGGCTGAGGGAGCTGGGGGTGTTCAGCCTGGAGATGTGGAGGCTCAGGGGAAACCTTATCATCCTCTACAACTCCCTGACAGGAGGTTGGAGTCAGCTGGGGGTTGGTCTCTTTTCCCAGGCGACCAGCAGGAGGACAAGAGGGCACAGACTCAAGCTCTGCCAGGGGAGGTTTAGGTTGGATATTAGGAAGAGATTTTTTACAGAGAGAGTGCTCAGGCATTGGAATGTGCTGCCCAGGGAGGTGGTGGATTCAACATCCCTGGAGGTTTTCAAGATGAGACTGGATGTGGCACTTAATGCTATGGTCTAGTAACCACGGTAGGGTTGGACTCAATGATCTTTGAGGTCTTTTCCAACCTGGTTGATTCTATGATCTGGTGCCTGCTGTCAATTCCTTGTGAAGATGCAGATTAAAAATAGCCAGTAAGGGTCTAACAGTACTGAAGTCAGATATCAAAAAAGTTTCTGTTCGAAATTCAGTCATTTGAGATGTGTTTGACACATTTGGTGTGTGCACATCTTGTCTCATCAGACCAGGAAACTTAGAACTTATTTTTGCTAAAGCTGGGCAAGGGGTGAAACCAAACCATGTGAGGTTGGAGCCCAAAAGCAATCAGCATAATCTCTTTGGTCAATATTTAGGTTGTATAAGAGATGATGTGGCTATTTTTGTAGGCGACATTTACACTGAAACCTCAAGTATGTTTTATCTTCTCTTTTTCAGGCTACTTTTATGTTAACTCTTATTACTCTAGTACTATCTAGTATCTCTCCTTTCAGTATTTGTTTAATATACCTAATATGTTATATCTTTACCTATGGTGAAAGTTCACTGGTGAATGGTGAGTATGCACATCTGACTGGAGGATCCTACCACAAGATAAATGTGTCAAGCAGAAAAACTCTGTTAGATTACAGAAAGCGTGAGACACCTACAGTGTGTTTCTCCACACTTAAAACAAGTGTGGGGTTTTCTTTAATTTTTATTTTAAAAACAGAAAAGGAAAAAAAACAGGGAAACTTGCCACAGCAGGCAGGCAGGCACTGTGCTGGTGACATGCTCCTGTCTCAGCTGCCCAGAGATCTTTCTGCCTCGCTCCCAATATGCCTTCCTGTTGCATATGACTACAAACATGCCTTGAAATTATTGAAGTAACTAAAAATGCTTTATTATTCTGCTGGACTGAAGGCACCTGAAGACACTGGATGCAAATCTAATCTCACTGTCATCCAGATCCAGTGGATTGGAGAGAAATCCTGATGATTTCAGTAGCCCTCTGTCATGCTGCTATTTCCCTTCTGTGTGTTTTGTCCAAAAGGAGTTGGAGGGGACAAAAGCAATGGTTATCCTTTATCATAGAATCACAGAACTGCAGAATCCCAGAATGGTTTGGGTTGGAAGGGACCTTAAAGCTCACCTCATTCCAACCCCTACCATGGGCAGGGACACCTTCCACTAGCCCAGATTGCTCTAAACCCTATTCAAGCTGACCTTGAACACTTCCAGGGATGGGGCATCCCTGGGCAACCTGTGCCAATGCCTCACCACCCTCACAGGGAAGAATTTCTTCTTAATACCTAATCTGAACCTGTTCTCTGTCAGTGTAAAGTCATGTCCTGTCACCGGTCTGCAGCAGCCCGGCAGGTACATGTCACATGCTAGTCCCCTGGCTTAGGC
>NW_008660344.1:4224-4503 GCF_000695815.1 Acanthisitta chloris
CGACGGCCCGGGAGGTACATGTCGCACGCTAGTCCCCTGGCTTAGGCACACCAAGATGTGCACAGAAACTGACCTAGAGACTCCATGGGACGGGGCGGGGGGGCTGGATCCTTTGGGGGACGGGACTGAATGAATGAATGACAGTGAGACAAGGCACAATCCCTTGGTGGCTGGAGCTAAACATCTCGGAAACACAAGGCTGTATCCCTTGGCTCGGCCCCGCGGGCTGGACGGATCCCGGGCGCGCCCCACGCGCAGGGGGAGGAGTCGCGGTGTGTG
>NW_008660345.1:0-459 GCF_000695815.1 Acanthisitta chloris
ATAAGCATGTCAGCAACTTTATGTCAACAATAGGATGTTGGACAAGGGAGTAAAAGCAGCTGCACAAGATCTAAGAAGCTGCAAAGGAAGTAGCTGACCATCAATCACGCCAGCCATTAATGAGCTTGCTTTTGCGCTATGTATGAGGCTAATTATCAACAGTATAAATAATGGATGATCGCTTACAATAAATGGGATTTGCTTCCAAACTCACGATGAGTCGTGCATTTCCCCCACCGATCCGCAACAGAAAGGTGTGTGAGTTAATCCAAAGGGTGAAAGCTTAAGAACAGCATTTACAAGAGGCAAAGACAGCAGACATCTTATCGAAAAAGGACACAGGCCTTGAGAGCAGCTACGGAGATGTGAAGCAAGTGGGAGGAAAAATGTGCAGGTATGGCAGAGAAATATGCTGTACAGCCAGCACGGCAACGATGAGGCTGCCCATGTAAAGGGAAA
>NW_008660346.1:0-1575 GCF_000695815.1 Acanthisitta chloris
CAAAAATCCATAAAATTCCCTGAAAAACCCTTTAAATTCCCCCAAAGTTCCTAAAATCCCACAAAATTTTCCCCAAGTCCATAAAATTACCACAAAAATCCCTCTAAATCCCTAAAATTCCCCCCAAATCTCTAAAATTCCCTCAAAAATGCCTCCAAATCCCTGGAATCCCTGAAGATCCCTGTAATTCCCCAAATCTCTAATATGTCCTCTCAAATCCTTAATATTCCCTTCAAGTTCCCTCAAAAATCCCTAAAAATCCTTACAGTCTCTAAAATTTTCCCCAAATCCCTAAAATTCCGTCAAAATTACCTCAAAATCCCTCAAAACCCCCCCTAAACCCCTAAAATTCCCCCAACCCCTGAAATTCTCTAAATTTTTCCCTTAAATTCCTGAAATTCCCTCCAAATTCCCTCAAAAATCCCTAAAATCTCTAAGATTCCCCCTAATCCCTGATATTCCCTCAAAATGCCCTCAAAATCCCTAAGATTCCCCCCAAGTCCCTAAAATTCCCTCAAAATTCCCTCAAAAGTCCCTCCAAATCCCTAATTTTCCCTCAAAATCCCTAAAATTCCCTCCAAATCCCTCCAAACCCCTTAGAATCCCTAAAATTCCCTCAACATTCTCTAAAACTTTCCCCAAATCCCCTCAAAAACTCCCTCCCAAAATCTCTCTCCCAAAAATCCCTCAAACATCCCTAAAATTCCCCCATATCTCTAAAAATCCCTCAAAAATCCTTAAAAATCTTTAAAAATCTAAAATTTCTCCAAAATCCCTAAATTTCCCTAAAATTCCCCCCAAAATCCCTAAAATTACCTCAAAATTCCCTAAAATTCTTCCCAAATGTCCCTAAAATTCCCTAAAAAATCCCTAAAATTCCTAAAATCCCCCTGAATCCCTAAAACTCCCTCAAAATTCCCTAAAATTCTCCCCAAAATCCAAAAAAATCCTCCCCAAGTCCCTGAATTTCCCTAAAAAATCCTCCAAATCCCTAAATTCCCCTGGAATCCCTAAAATTCCCTTAAAATTCCCTAAAATTCTCCCTTGAATTCCCTAAAAATCCTCCCCAAATCCCTAAAATTCCCTAAAAATTCCTCAAAATCCCTAAAATCACCCTGGAATCCCTAAAAGTCCCTCAAAATTCTCCCCAAAATCCCTTTAAAATTCCTCCAAATCCCTAAAATCCTCCTGGAATCCCAAAACCTCCTTTAAAATTCCCTAAAACTCTCCCTAAAATTCCCTAAAAATTCCTCCAATTCCCTAAAATCCCCCTGGAATCCTTAAATTTCCCTCAAAATTCCTTCAAAATCCCTCAAAAATCCCTAAATTTCCTTCAAAAGTCCATAAAATTCCCTCAAAAATCCTCTCTCAAAAAACCCTTCAAAATCCCTGAAATTCCCTCCAAATCCCTAAAATCCCCAGGAATCCCTGAAATTCCTTCAAAATTCCCTAAAATTCTCCCCCAAATCCCTATAATTTCCTCAAAATTCCCTCAAAATCTCTCCAAAATTCTAAGATTCCCTAAATTTCCCCCCAGTCCCTAAAATTCTAGTAAGCAGGAGACAACAGAAATAA
>NW_008660347.1:0-716 GCF_000695815.1 Acanthisitta chloris
TTATATGTTTCTGAAAACAGTGGAGCCCTCTCCTATTATTACTCCGCATGTGGCATGTTAAACATTAAATAGACTATTTAAAAATAAGAATTTTAAACAATGTGCAATTTATTATGCCAAAACTGGCACTCTGTCAATGTGTTTATTATAACCCAGCAATGGGGAGTATCAATGCACTCAGGAGGTGTCTTTGGAACCAACTTGACCAAAAAGAGAAAAGGTTTCTAGTGGTCATTTTACCTTTGCCCCAACAGCCTACAGCTGCTTTCGTTCATGCTGTTCAGTCTTCAGATGAGTTATCTGTTCCCTCTCTAGACATCAGGGCCTGCCTTTGCCCTCAAAACAATTCAGGACTGTGGACAAATTATGTTCTTGGTTACGTTTTTTGCAATGCTGCAGAAATCTATTGGGGTGAACATTTGTTTCAGAAAAAATGATAAAATTTGACCTTGCCTGTCTTACTAAACTGTGCTTGGTATCCCAGTCTTCTATGACTCCTCTTCATAACCTTATTTCTCCCTGGCTGCCCACCCTCAGGTAATTTTTCCTTGGAGATGATATTGTGGAACTAAAGCACTGTGTAGTCCACTACTTCAGAAATTTCTGCAGCCGAGTTTTGAGAAAGGCTTGTTTGGTGACATATATAGTGTACTAAAAATCACATATTACTTATGAGGATTTTTTTTTACCTGGTGGCACCAGGAGATGTTTGCAGA
>NW_008660348.1:0-244 GCF_000695815.1 Acanthisitta chloris
GGCCGTGGGGACTGGGAAGCATGGTGGTGGTCCCTGGATGCTATGCCTGGTCCCCATCCCCACCTGGGATAGTGGCACAACGAGGACCACCCGCACAGCTGGTTCAAGAGCCATCCCAGCCTGGGCATCCCGCAGCTTGCCAGTGGCACCACCAGCGATGGCGCAGTGATGCTGTGCCCGGCAGGGTTATCGGGAGGGCAGCTGGCAGTGACCTCGTTGAACCGGCTCCGTGTGACGAGGCCGG
>NW_008660348.1:480-758 GCF_000695815.1 Acanthisitta chloris
TGCGCAGGGTGACGGCGCTCAGGAGCACAGCAACATCCTGGAGAAGTGGAGCACCCCAGAAAATTTGACCGGCACAAGGAACTGGAGAACAGCTTTCAGGAAGGGGGTGGCAGACGCCTTCGCCACAGTGATGGAGAGCCAGTTACTTGTTAGAAATGACAAAGGCTCGAGAAATGAGCGTTAAAATAAATAAAGTGTAGGTGAACCGCGGCAGCTCGCCCGCACGGGTGTCGCATAGCAACCGGAGACACCGCCAGCGCTGGCACCGCCGACACGGG
>NW_008660349.1:0-11189 GCF_000695815.1 Acanthisitta chloris
CTTTATTTTGCCAATTAAAGTAGTTGTTGTTGCCTCCTAATTTATGTACTTATTGTGTTCTTTCATCAGCCTGTTCTGATAGGAGTTATTGTGGCATTCAACATGGAGTCTGCATACAGGCTAAATGAGATCTTAGCCTGTGAAGAGATTACTGGAAATCTCTTGTCTGATGCAGAGTAGGAATGTCATGTTTGTGTCAGAGTGGTGGATTCTGGCTGAGGTTAACATTAATCTGCTCTTCCTAAATTACTTCAACCATCAATGGAGCACGATCGACTGCTTCATTGGGCCAGAGGCCTAGCAGGAGTCAGTGCCATTTTTTTTAGCTCAGAAGGAAACCCAGTAGATACTCCTTCATTTCATCTGTCTTCCCAATGATTTGCTGCTGTGCCAGAGGAACAAGTACTTGTAAACCATATTAAGCTCACATAGAATTCCATTAGTTTGGGAAAATGACGTTAAGAGACAGAATTTTGCACTGTGTCCATATTAGGAAGACTAATTCTTTGGATATATTTTTTTAGTCTCTAGAGGTAGTCAGGCTTTGGAGTGTGGTAGAAAAAATGACTTCACCATCTTCAGCTGCGCTGGTTATTATTTTTGGCTGTTTCATACTTCACAAAATCTGGTTAATTATTATTGGGGTTTTTTTTAATACTTATAAGTCCTTCTGAGTGAATTTTATAAAACATTTATTCTTATTGCTTATATAACTACCTGCCTAAAATGTTTTTCTTGGTAGACAACTGTACTGCTTTTGCCAAAATAGATTGTATTTCAATTTTGGGAAATTGTTGGAAAGTTAATATTCCCGTTTTCAGTGGTGCTTGTGCCATGTTATTAAACTAGGCTTTATGGAGATGAAAAAATGTTCTTGACAGGAATCACAACCATTTGTTTACACTAACTAAGCTCTATGGCTCCATCCCATTTGGAATTCAGTGCCATACCTCTCATACAGCAATCCTTAACCCATGATTTCCTAGCTGCCTGTCAGTCCTCAGAGGTCTCAATTTTAAATTTTCAAACCCATCACAGCTGTATCTGGCCCTCCATGTCCTGGAAGAGATGTAGGCCTGTGCTGGGCCCATGAATGCTCCAGTTCCACTGCATTTGAGGAGGGTTAACTGCAAAGACAGAACTGCTAAGAGAGGAGAGGTCTGGAAGAAATCTCTTTATCTAAGTAGTCCAGCAGGCAACCTCATCATATAATTTCTTTCATAAATGAGCAAGTATCTTCTTAAAAGTAGATAGGTTTCTTGCCAATATTTCTCATTAAAAGCTATTATAACACTTCAGTGCTCTAATCATTAGAAACCTTGTACTTCCAGGCCTACATGCAGAGGTGGTAGGTTTTATACACATTCTTCTGGAAGTATGTAAGCTTAAGTGATTCTTTTAATGTTTTTACTTGATGGATTTGTAGACAAAGAAAGGTTCTCACCAGCCTTTGTTTTGCTTGACTAAATAAGATGTGCTCTTAAAAGTTTCCTGTCATAAGACATTATTTTCACTTCTTTTACCACATGTCTAGACATGCCACCGTGTAGTCCATGGCTGAACCATGGTCCAACTGGATCAGGCAAACTTCATATGATGTCAGTACTTGTCCTAGACGGCATTGTAACAGTCCTATTAAACATGGGACACAACACAGTACAAACAAATATAAGCAGCAATATTAATCCTAACGATAACAGCTTCTGTAGCCATGACCAGCCCTAATGCAAACTAGAAAATGTGTTCCAGCTGTTGTCCAGGTGTAGTTGCTGGGTTAAGGTGTGTAATTCCTGTAAATGCTGGAGAATAGACTTAGAATGGTCTGATAAATTCATGCAACACACCCTCTCAAAATCTTCACACCCACAACCGTGTGCTGCTAATAGCAAAAAATCTATTGTGGCTCTGTTTTGCAAAGTAGCATGGTGAACAGAATCAACATCAACTAACAAATCACAGATGGCTTTACTTGTAGCATTAGTTTCTTTTGCTAACCAGCATTCTAACTTAGTCAAACTGGTTAGTGCATGCGCACCAGCTACACCAGGGTTAGGATTGAAGCTGCAATGGCTTTATCAGCAGTTCAAAAGTCCATGGTACTGTCACAGGTTTCCTTGAATGTGTGTCATTTTATTCTTCAGTGCAAGTGGATGAATAATGAAGGAATGAATGGAATCATAGAATCATTTAAGTTGGAAAATACCCCTAAGAGCATTGAGTACAACTGTTAACCTGGCACTGTGTTCACCACTAAACCATATCCCTGAGTGCCACATCCACACACCTTTTGAACAAAATATTAGGCACACTTTTCATCTCAAATATCTGCATCACGATTTTAATATTGTACTGGTTTGAGTTGAAGTAGAATTAACTTTTTTCACAGTGGCTAGTATGGAGCTATGGTTTGACTTTGTGCTGAGCACAGGATTGATAATATTGAGATATTTTCTTTATTGCTGAACAGCGCTTACACAGAACCAAGGTCTTTTCTGCTCTCTGTACTGGAAGTTGGGGATGCATGGGAGACTGGGAGGAGACACAGCTGGGACAGGTGACTCAAACTGACCAAAGGGATATTCCATACCATATGACATCATGCTCAGTATATAAAGTGGGAGGAAGAAGGAGGAAGTGGGAGATACTGGAGTGATGGCTTTTGTCTTCCCAAGTAACTGTTATGCATGATGGACCCTGCTCTCCTGGAGATGGCTGAACACCTCCTGTCCGTGGGAAGCAGTGAATTAATTTCTTGTTTTGCTTTGTTTGTATGCATGGCTTTTGGTCCCCCTATTAAACTGTCTTTATTTCAACACATGAATTTTTCTAGCGTTTACTCTTCTGATTCTCCCCTCCATTCTGCTGCTGGGGGAGTGAGCAAGTGGCTGTGTGGTGTTTGGTGGCTGGCTGGGGTTAAACCATGACAAATATACGAAGCAACTTGATGTACCTCTTGGATTAGCAACTAAGGTGCAGATTTTTACCTATTTTCAGGGACATTGAGAGAACTTAATAAAAATTATGTCAAAGTAACAGAATTTTATTGTTTTGGCCAATCCATAGCATAAACTGAAATGTTTTGTTTTCCATATCTCTTTTGACCTTATGACATTTCACAGACATGAAGTTTATGTAAAACATTCTTTTTTCAACTGTTTGTTCTAGTGTCACACTGACACTGGAATCTAGTGGTATTTTTTAGAAATGTGAACAATGCAGGTAATAAACATTAATGATTTAACTGAAAGTAAAAAATTATCCATGGCTCATCACTCTCAGCACTTTTCCAGCCGTCTCAGTATCCTGTACCCGAGGCAAACATCCTGAAATATTTGATTATTGTTTCACAACAGCTAACTTGAAAAGACTTCTAGAAACAGAGAGCTATTTAGACAAGCAAATAATAAAATAGACAGTTTTGGTATCTCAACAGAGACTTCTCTCTTTCCTCCTGGCAAAAAAAGGAATATATTGATGATGAGTTCATGTTACTAAATATATATTACATACATGCTTCAGTATTGACAGACATATCTTAGTGACAACTGAGATTTTTCAAATTCCCTGCAGATCCTTGCTTAAAGGATTGTTATGGAAAACTATTTATAATGGCAGCAATTTGATGGTTTTAATTAAAAAACTTGTTGAAGAAAGAAGATGCAGAAGATAGAATAACTGTCTTTTTAATAGCTTAACAAGGGTATTGAATTAAAATTGCCTAGGTGAATTTAAATCTTATATTCCTCAAATTTTGAATGCCTCACTTTACAACCAGAATTTTTTAGTGTAGCTAAAATGCCTAACACACATGTAAAGGAAGAAGATGAACTAAAGTGATATACACTAAAATTCCAAAAACCTGCCATAAAATTAATAGATATCACTGCAGTAAAAGAAGTTTGTCTGGAGATGTTAATGTTGATATTTTTCTGCATTGTTAATGATGATGATTAACAGCCTCTGACAGTTTGCACCAAACAGAACAGGTCCGTTTCATATGATCCCTATTGCCATCTTGTTTCAGGTTTGCTGTGAGGAATTCACAGAAAGAAAACCAAAAGTATGACAGGAAGTAAGAATCAAAGGAACAAATAAGAGCCTCACCTGATGTTCGTGCATTAGGGGCTGCATCTATGCTACCAGTTTATCCTGGGCCTGTGAAGGGGTTTGAAAACTAACTGCTTGACTCTGTTTTACCATGCATTGAGCCAAAATATGGAGTGGTTTTGGTATGTGTGAATGGGCATTGCTTTAGAGGAAACCAGAGTGGAAGCTCCTCATCAGCCCTGTGCCAGGTCTTGATTGAGATAGGATGTGGGCTGCATTGCTCTGGGAGGTCCTCCACCATTCCTACTCCCTGCAACTCACATTGACCACTGCCCCAGCAAGTCTACATGCCACATGGCATGGGTACCCAGCTCCCTCCTGGTGGATTGAGCTCATGGAGACCCCGTAGATATCTCTGCACAAATACTGCTTGGGGGTTTTCTCCTCTCTCAAATGCAGTGTATGATGGGCATGGGAATGGTGTCCTGCCCAGATGAAGCATGGTGCACATTCTGTCACTGTTCCCAGTCACATGAGAGGAAAGCTCAGGCTGAAGGGTTTCTGAACATTCAAATAATGACTGGCTATGGAGGAGCAGCCAGTGTGAGAGCTCTCTTCTCACACTCTTCAGCATTCCCACCAGCACAAGTTAAATGTCTGCTTGCTGCTGGTGCCACACACAGCAGGGGTGCAGGCCTGCTGCTGCATGTCCTCTGCCATGGAGAGCCATCATGGCACCAAGCTTGCCCCTTGGCTTTGAGGGATGGGAAGGGGGTATCCTTCAAGGGAGATATTCCCAGTGAGCTGGACAGGGAGAGAAGAGGTGCTGCACTGGCTGATGAGCCATTGCTGTCCCTGGAACACTGATCTGGCTACACTGTCCTCCATCACAGTGGTGGGAGTGGCATGTGGGCACTGCAGGTAGCTGCATGTCAGCATGTGAGGAGACAATCCATGTTGTTCGCTACCACCCTTGTAACACAACACCATAGCTCCATCTGGATGGAGGTAGCATGGCGCTGCTACCTGATAAGATGCCTCTGGCCTTGCTTGAAAGCACTGTTCCTGGATCAAATCCCTGTCTCTCACTGTAGACAGGAGCAGATGCCTGTACAAGAGCATAAGAACAGGGCAGATATCTAAGGATATCTCCAATACACTTTTTTGTCTACCAGTACATATAAGGGGTGGAAGGAAGTGTTTTATTTTCTGGCCAGCTTCCCTCCCAGAATTAATTGCCAAAGGCCTGAGCAGCATCCATCTAGGGCAAGTACCCCAGAATTCCTCTTGTGATGGTGGGAGAGCAGGTCCATCACTGCTGTGGCATAGGGAAGGACAGCTTTGTACTCCCTCTGGTTCACAGACCATAAATTCGGGTGCACAGGAGCCATGGAAGGTGGAAGGAGTAATGAGGAAGGGATGCACACACTGCCAACCTGATTCCAAGTTACATGGAGCACTTTACACAGATGAGCTTGGACAGGTCTGTAGAGGGGTCTTCTCTGACCTGTTTTCTGGTGAGGAAATAGAAAAGATGCTCAAATCTACCATTACACCAACTTCCGTCACTCGAGGGCATTAGGCAGCCCATCCTCCCATCCAAGGCAGGGTCAACATTACTGTGATCATTCCTGACATATGCCTACATGGTCTGTCCCTGTAGGCATATGATATCCATGGTACAGGCTTCATAGTTTTCTAGGCAATCTACTACATGTGTATATTTTTTCTCAAATTATAAAGGACTTTTCAAAATGCCTATCCCAAACAGCTTTCATTTCAGTTCAAGCCTGTGACTCCTTATTTTTTACACCAAAGGCACAGGGAAAAAGGATTATTCCTTGCAGTGTATCCTGCAGTGGAAGATTTTTATCGTGTCTGTCACTTAGGGTCCCTATCTTTGAGCTACCTCAAAGTGTGCATATATATATGTATATTATGTCTTTTAAGACATAATCTCTGAAAAAAACATTCCACTTGGGGACTGCATATTGAAATCCACAGCAATGGCTGTATAGAAGTTCCTTACCAAATAAAATAATCATTTAGTGCCTAATTGTTGGCCACCTATTTGAATAGATCACAATATATGTGCCAGAACAGGAGGAAAACAAACAGTCCTTCTGTTCTATTCACACCACGTTTACTGTGCAGCAAAATTTCCTTTCTTCATGCAGGAATATTTTTTACAAGGGTTTCTTTTTTCTCTCTAGCTGTGCCAACATTCCTTTCACATGAGAAAACTTGAACAGATTTAAGCCCTCGTTCAAAGCACAGTTTGTAGTACAAACATGCTACAGTTGTCAACACACAATGGCCAAATACATGAGGGCAAAACTAGACCGAGTGGAGGTGCTGCTAGCCTGTATTGCTAAGCTGCTCGAGGGAGTGAAACTATTTTTATGAACAGCCACCCAGGCTCTTCGAAGTATTTGGAGTAATTATATGACTGTTTGGCTGATTACACCAGTCATGTTAAATAATTACAAATTATAAATTTTTTCAGCCATTTCCCTTTGTGTAAGAAGTGCCCCTAGATGGTCACCCTCTTCTGTTTCATATCACTGTAGTGCAGCAGTACTTCTTATTAAGAGCATATGGGGAACTAGTTGAAGTGTAATGAGCTTTATTCTGCAGTTCATTTTAAAGAAATAAACAAACTGCAGTAATTCCTCAAATTTTTTATTCCACAAATGTTCTATAAAATTCTTGTTATATCCAGGCTCTTGCAACATAATTTTAGAAGTTGGCAAAGAAGTGTTATAAAAGCAGATCACTATTCTGTTGGATTCATGACAGTAAAAGTGGTTGTCTATAGGATTTAAGTTATATACACAATAATGTAAACGTTCAATGTCTATATAATGCAACTTACTTCAGTATACTTTTGCTACATCTGCTTGGATACCACAGGTTAGGTTTATAACACAGACAGGGAGGCGAGTTATTATTGAAATTCCACCTGTCCCCACTGGTATGTACCCAAAACTGATGCCAAGTCTAGCATGAAGTAAAAATGAATTCACTCACACCTGAACAGAATTAGCCTAACTGCAAGCATTTGATGTTATCCAGACACTCTTAGAAAAGGGAGAAAAGCTAAACTGGAGTGAATTTTGATTGGGAAAGTATTATGCAAAAACGAGGTGCCAAGATTTCTGCTGAATATTCATCTCTGAAAATTATTTTTCTTAGCCTCATGTAGTGCTTAGGTGTGCTGGGGCACTGTTAAGCAAAGGGATGGCAGCAGTATATACACAAGGCTATCTTCATCCGAATCGAACAATACAATTAATTCCACATGGTTAGAGTGCATATTTGTGGATCAGTTCCTGGAAGCCTTACCTTCTAAGATGACAGAATAAACCCCAAATCAGATAGATGTATTGCAATGCCAGTCCCAAAGTGGTCTCCTAAGAGAACTAAAATCTCTTCTTTATTTGTATGTGGCCATGCATAATTGTTTTTAGGCTCTTCGAGTCTTTGTGTAGACTGTCATTTTGCATAACATGTCTGAAATAGGAAGTATTTGGAACAGAGTACTGCTTTAGATTTTTCAAGATTGTTTAGATTTATCCTTAAAAAAAAGAGCAGGCTATCTACATATAAACTGGTGGAGAGGGGGATCTGAAATTGAGTGGTGTTTTTTCTAAGAAACATTTGGGGAGGGAAAGGTTCTTCACCACCACAGAAGTGGTCATGGCAGCAGCCTGCCAGAGTTCAAGATATATTTGGACAATGCTCTCAGACGCATCGTGTGATTCTTGGGACTGTCCTGTGCAGGGCCAGTAGTTTATCTTAATAATCCTCGTGGGTCCCTTCCAACTCAGGATATTTTATGATTCTATGATTCCATGAAATCAGTGTCTTTAGAACTATTATTGCCTGTAAGTGGAAGTCTATCTCCAAGACATGGCCCATAAATTCTATTGTTTCAGGATGCTGGCCCTTTTTCTAAACATTGACATCCTATCCCTCTTCCTACAGTTGCTGCTCAGTGATGTTGTTTGCCAGTTCCATGCAGTCCCCTTCAGAAAGGAGCTCAGGCTTTGCAGAATTAGCAAGTCTGATGGCCCTGGGGGGTGAAACCAGCCTCCTCATGAAGGATGTCACACTGTGTGCACGAGGAGACAATTAAGGAACAGATTACAAGGGAAAAACAGGTGTATTTGGGGAGAATTGCTTTGTGTGTGTGTGTGTACATGAGACATCTTGCAGAGGAATTGTCAAGAGCAGCGGTAGAAATACATCAGGATGAAACTGAAGGGAGTTATGAGGTACAGTCGAAAATCTGAACAGATTTTGAAGAGGATAAAGCCTCTCTTTTATCAAATGACAATAATTTGGTGATCAAGGGAACAACAAGGGTGTTAACCATTATCACAAGTACCCACAGTACACTGTTTTTCTTGTGGCAGTGGTTCCCAATATTAGTGGAGAACTAGGTAACTAACTCTTGGAAAGGCTGGAAATAACATGGTGTTCACAAGTCTTTTGCAAGGCACAAAAGATTGTCACCACTGAATGATTTAATGGATGATTTCTTTGGCCTATTGTTTTGCACTTAATTTCTGAGCCATCCATTTTAGTGTCCATAAGCTTTATTAAGGTCAGAGTTGCTTTCTGGTGTCATGTTGCAAATGACTTGATTAATGTAAAAGTTAATGTGCAGCTCATGAGGAGATTTTTAGGTGAGGATACTCAGTATCGGTTTGGGCAGATTTATCAAGAGGAAACAGGACAAAAAAGAGTAGGAAAATTTCCAGTATTCCCTGGCAGATAAGTCTGTAATGACTAAATGTATCTGATGGTTGTAGTAGCATTTTGCTCAACAATGTTTAGGGTTCCTTTAGTGTGTAGTTTGCCAGGACACTGCTGTTCCTTGAGAACACGAAGTTTGCGTGCCTAAATGTTTGAAATATGCTGGAATTAAAATTATTGCTTTAATAATGGGTGGTTTGTGAGCCATGTGATACCACTCCTGCAAAATTGGAAATAGTCCTAACAGTCATGCTTGAACTGCAATATGACCTAGAAATTCAACATAAGTGCAGGGAAATCATCTGTATGGATCGGAGAGTATAAGAATGGAATTATATGGGATTTTAAAGTGCAAATGATATTTATTTCTAAAAACACAAGTAGTCTGAAATCTACATAATTTTATTTGCCAGGCTATACATGAGTTGTAAAAGTTCTTAGGAGGGCACTCATGAGGCTGAAGTTTCAGAGGGACCTGTTTTAAGATTAGCATTTTTGACACAAATGCCATTACACAGGCAGTAGAAGGTGCTCTTGTAACATCAAACGATGTTGCTGGATTTGACCAGTTAGAGATCAGAATCACCCTGCCCCTCATGTACCCCAGAATCCTGTATTTCAAAAGCCATGGAGCCAAATGATTGCATAACCTGTTTTTTTTTTTTTTTTTTTTAGTCAAGCAAGGCCAGCTTTAGTTACATTGAAGTGTATAGAAAGAGTTATACTTTTCAAAGTTTCAGTTGATTTCTCGGGTATCTTCAGACAAAGATTTCTAAATTATATATGTATATCCTATTGCTTCTAGGGTTGCATGGGCTTTTATGTTTGAAGAATGATTTGAGGGATTTGAATGGGAATAAGGAAATAAAGGTCAGTATTATGCATGCCCTTTGTGGGATACTAGTGTTGGCATAGCTCCTATGGTCTCAGTAGCTGAGGCAAGTTTTGTAGGGTTTCTTCACTGTTTCTGAGACAAGAAGTTACTGGAAAATAGTTTTCCAAAAGTTTAATTCATGTCTTAACCTCACCTAGATCTTTCCATAGGAGTTATCCACTGGCACAGCCTTTCTCCTTAAACACTACCCAATGTCCTGAATAAGATCTGCCTTTAAAACACAACCACTAGTCTCTTTTTCACCTTGTCATGACTCTCCCAAAAGTTCAAGCCTCCCTTAAATTCTTCAGCAGAATTCCTTCCTGGTGTGTGGACTTACTCCATTGCTTTTGCTCACTCTCTTGACTCTTCTGTCTCCAGCACCTGGCTTATCCAACACCCCTGGAAGTTCTGACAGCTCCGATAGTGTAGAATACTTCTCTTAAATAGAGTAGAAAAGCTAGTTTCTACTAAGTATGGTTTCTCTGTGTATCCGTTAGGACAGATCAGTGTGAAACAACTTTTACTGCTTCACGGTTTCAGATGTTTGGAGATCTATGTCTGCAGTCTTCAAGAATGGGCGCTGTGTTTTTTCCCATGGCCATGGAAGAAAACTCATCCATTTTTTAGTTGTTTTAACACCCTGTCTGGTAACTGAGAGCATGTTTTTATCTGAGCGTTACACCTACAAGAGAGCTGGCACTTTCCAAGCCCTTTCATGGCCCTAGGTAAAACAAAGCCTGCCATTGTGAAAAAGAGCTTGGGACTTAACAGTTGTTGAAGGTTTCTGTTTCCAATGGTCAGGACATGGATCTTGGCACTCAGAGGATGAGGTTTGTGGAAGAGAAACAGGTAAGTAACACATGCTAAGTTAGCTGGAATATTTGAAAAAAATGTTAACACTTTTCTTTAGACATTAATGGATGAATTTCAATTCATCCCTTCAAGCCCTAAAACAGCTTACAGCTGTTACTTACTGGAGAGAGGCACCTCTAGTATTTTAATTCTTACTATGTAGTGGAAATGCCTGTGTATTCTCACTCATGTCTAAGTGCCAGTATACCAATACTGCTGTCATTGTTCTCTAAATATGTCCCTTCTATGCATTCTTATAGTTCATGATGCTTCCCTGTTTGAAGAAGTAACATGCCTTTTTGTTAGGCTTCAGTCTGCCTGAAGGTTTTAGTATCATTTTGATACATAGGAAACTCAAGCTAGATTGAAAATTCATACTTCTAATTATGTAAGAGTCAGTTAGAAAATACTGCTAAATGCAGTTCTTCTTCATGTTCAGCCGGAACTTTCTGTGCATCAGTTTCTGTCCATTGCTTCTTGTCCTATTGTTTGGCACCACTGAGAAGAGCCTGGCTCCATCCTCTTGACACCCTCCCTTCAGATACTTATGTGCATTGATGAGGTCTGGTCTCAGTTGTCTCTTCTCCAGCCTGAACAGGTTCAATTCCCTTGTCCTGTCTTTGTGAGAGAGATGCTCCAGTCCCTTAATAAT
>NW_008660349.1:11324-13542 GCF_000695815.1 Acanthisitta chloris
CTGAACCCACACCAGGAGCTCCATGTCTCTCTTGTCCTGAGGAGCCCAGAACTGGACTGGACACAGCAGATTCAGCCTCACTATTGCTGAGTAGAGCACCTCCCTCAACCTGCTGGCAATACTCTTCGTAATGTACCCCAGGATCACATTGACCTTGGCACAAGGGCACACTGCTGGCTCAGGAACAGCTTGTTGTTCACCAAGACCTCCAGGTCCTTCTCCACAAAGCTGCTTTTCAGGCTGCACTGATGCATGGAATTATTCTTCCTCTGGTGCAGAATGCTGCATTTGTAGAGCACCTCCCTCAACCTGCTGGCAATACTCTTCGTAATGTACCCCAGGATCACATTGACCTTGGCACAAGGGCACACTGCTGGCTCAGGAACAGCTTGTTGTTCACCAAGACCTCCAGGTCCTTCTCCACAAAGCTGCTTTTCAGGCTGCACTGATGCATGGAATTATTCTTCCTCTGGTGCAGAATGCTGCATTTGCCCTTGTTGAATTTCAGACAGTTCTCCTCTGCCCGTCTCTCCAACCTCTTGAGGTCCTTCTGGAGGTTTGGCACTTCTTTCAGTGTCCTGGAAGGTCCAGCACTCTGGGGTATCAGCCACTGTTTCCAGATTTGTGTCATCAGTGAACTTGCTGAGGAGGCATCTACCCCTTCATCCAAGTCATTGATGAATAATTTAATACTAGGCCCACTATTGAACCTTAGGGGACAGCACAATATCTTTTCATTTAAAAATAACTTGTGTTGATGATTTTGATTTGGAGAAGTTTCAGTTTCACTTTAAAGAAAAGACATCTATAAACCTTGATTTCTCTTTACATATACCATTGCCAACGTTCATTTTTAATATATTTTCACATTCCCTTTTCCACTGCATATAAGGCAAAGCCTGCCATCCAGAATGCTCCCTTGGCAGCTGCAGCTAGCAGGTCTCACAGAACAGAGGCACCCAGCACTGTGCTTGGGAAATGAGCTTTTACTGACCTGTAATGACATGTAAAATGTAAATGACATTGTAAAAAGCTATGTGATGAGTCTTGCTGAAGGCCTCAACCTGCAAATCAGTGGAAGCAGGTATATGTGCCAACAATTATTTAGATATCCAATTATATTTGCTGCCAAATAGGTGAAGAGTCTTATCAGAGTGTCCTGTCCAATAGAGAACAAAATAGATTACATGCAAGTATCAGCAGGTGATTGAAACATATCACATTGTTCTTGTGAAACTCTCTTACAGGTGTCTGATGATTCATCGTGAATAATAATAGTAAAGATTTTGGTAGTGCCCCTCACTATTTGCTTCTGACTTTGTGGAGTTTTATTAAGTTCAGATGGGCAAGGTAGGGTAGCAGAGAGGAATTTTAACCTTGTGCTCACCTGTGCCAGATGGTGTAACCAGACAGAGAGGGATTGCACCACTAGCTGCAGAAAGGAGTTTTATTTTTCCAAAGATGAAGCTTTCTCAGATTTTCTGGCTCTGATAGAGCCTAAAGAGTCTGGAGAGGAGTGTGGAAATAAAGCTTACAGATATGGTGCTTCTGTCTAATATTTTCCCAGTCCCGAATCCTATGAGCTTCATGTATAGTTAAGGAAACTCTGAATCTGTGTGTTTGCTTTAGTTGCCCGTTGGTTCATGTAAACCTTTAGCATCCATAGCACCTGCATCCTGAAGGAAGGAGATCTAAAGTGTGGCAAAACAAGTCCCTTGGTTTGCTCAGAATCTGGATTGCATGAGGTTCATTTAATGCCCTATACTTCTACTGGAAGAGAAAGCAACCCTGCCATGTCATACCATGGTTTCATAGACCTCCATCATATTCAATTTCAGACATCTTTTTTCTAGGCTGAAGAGTCCCAGTTTACTGTCATTTGTGGATATACTGTTGAAAGCAGAAATTGACATCCCTAACCTTTGCAAACCCACTCTGGCTTGATTGTCTCTAGGCTGCAGGAGAGATTTCTTGCTTTCATTCAAAAAACACTGTGTTTAGCAGCTGTGTTGGTAGATGCCTGTGTATCTCAGTTGTCTGGTGCTCCTGGGTACAGCCCCGGTGCTAGAAGCAAAGAATGTACTTAATTTCTATAGGTTGCTTAAGTGGGCAAAAATCATTCAGAGACAGAATTTATCCAGCACAGCAGATTTTAACAGAGTTCATCTCACAAAACAAACAAACAAAAAAACCCATGCCAAAAAACCCACTATATATA
>NW_008660350.1:0-1295 GCF_000695815.1 Acanthisitta chloris
CAGCAACGGCCCAAAATCAACCAAAATTGATCCAAAATCAACAAAAATCGACCCCAAATCAGCCAAAATCAAACAAATTCATCCCCAAATTAACCAAAATCGACCCAAAATCAGCCCAAAAATACACCTGGGACCCCCCAAAATCACCTGGGACCTGTGCTAGGAGCGGCCACCGAAACGAAACCCCCCAAAATCACCTGGGACCTGTGCTAGGAGCGGCCACAGAAACGAACAAAATCAGCCAAAATTAACCAAAATCAGCCAAAATTGACACAAAGTCAGCCAAAATCGACCCAAAATCAACAAAAATCAACCCAAAATTAACCAAAATCAATCCAAAATTAACCAAAATCGACCCAAATCAACCAAAATCCACCCAAAAATAAAATCGACACACATCAACCAAAATCCACCCAAAATCAACCAAAATCCACCCAAAATCAACAAAAATCACCCCCAAAACAACCGAAATCCACCCAAAATCAACCAAAATTGACCCAAAATCAGCCAAAATCCACCCATAATCAACCCAAAATTAATGAAAACCCACCCAAAATTAAACAAAATTGACCCAAATCAACCAAAATCAGCTAAAATTAACCAAAATCAACAAAAACTGACCCCAAATCAGCCAAAATCGATCCAAAAGGAGCCAAAATCAACCAAAAACCAATAAAACCCGACCCAAAATCAACCAAAACCGACCCAAAATCAACTAAAACCGACCCAAAATCAATAAAAATCAGCCCAAAATAAACCAAAATCAACCAAAATCGACCCAAAATCAGCCAAAATCGACCCAAAATAAGCCAAAATCGACCCAAAATTAATCAAAATCCACCCAAAATCAGCAACGGCTCAAAATCAACAAAAATCGACCTAAAATCAGCCAAAATCAAACAAATTCATCCCAAAATTAACCAAAATCAACCCAAAATCAGCCCAAAAATACACCTGGGACCCCCCAAAATCACCTGGGACCTGTGCTGGGAGTGGCCACAGAAACGAACAAAATCAGCCAAAATTAACCAAAATCATCCAAAATTGACCCAAAATCAGCCAAAATCGACCCAGAAAGAGCCAAAACCACCCAAAATCAGCCAAAATCGACCCAAAATGTACCAAAATCGATCCAAAATTAACCAAAATTAACCCAAAATCAGCAACGGCCCAAAATCAACCAAAATTGATCCAAAATCAACAAAAATCGACCCCAAATCAGCCAAAATCAAACAAATTCATCCCCAAATTAACCAAAATTCAACAACAATCAACCCAAAATCAACCAAAATTGA
>NW_008660351.1:0-585 GCF_000695815.1 Acanthisitta chloris
AGTTAACTCTACTTCACCCCAAACCAGTTACAGGCTAGACTGGCGGTGATTTACATTGAAACGCAATACGCTTGCTTTAAGCCTTACAGAAGTAACTCTTAAAAAAATGTTGTTTGTATCTACAGGAAACAGGATACAAAAACCCTGATTTCTGTCATGCATGTGAAATGTGTCTCTGGACCTATTTAGTACCATATTCCACAGGTTTGCTCATTCCTGAGCAATAGATACTTAATCTGATAAAATTAACCTGAATTTTTTGGACCAACCCTGTAGCCATAGTATGCATTTGGGACAAAAAACATACAGCAGCAGCAGAGTAAAACTTCTGATACAGTGGGTACAGTCTGAAAAATACAACCCTAAATTCAGTCTGCTTTGATGGATTAAAAATCCATATTATCCTGACAGAATGCACATATGGAAATAGGTAATTAAGTACCCAAGTGCCTGCATCCATAGCTGATGTGACTTAGCCAATGTGAAGTGCAGATGTCCATTCGGATAAGACAAACTGCAACAGGCAACAATAAGACGGAAATGGTTCCTAATAATTACCTAGACTCCTGGAAAGCAAACACTTTA
>NW_008660351.1:629-9644 GCF_000695815.1 Acanthisitta chloris
AGGTGATGTCTGTATTTCCTATTTCTAATTTAGGCCAAATACTTTAAAATTACTCACTATGCTTTCAGTATATTTTCAGGGGACAAAGACACTTGTCAATAATAGACATTTCCCTTGTACACAATATTGTCCAATAGAATTTTGACTTTATTTTCTTTTTTTCATTAATAGCTTCAATAGGAATTTCATAGCAAATACAATATTTACGTTTGATTTGTTCAGCAGCTTTTACCATATATTTTCTGATGCTGACTTTTTCGAAGTCCATAAATGCATTTGTTAGTTGTATGACAGAGAGAAAGAAACGTCTGATTACCAAGAAGGGGTTGCAAATTTCAAAGGTAAGCTAGAGTTACCTTAAATAATAAACATTTTTACAACATCAATAATTGCATATTAATTTGTGGCCAGATACTTGAGAGCCAAGTTCAATAAAAGTGCCATCTGATGCACAGGGTCCTGTACAAGCCCAAAGAAAACTGATTTTTGAGGGTTTGTAAAGACATCTACAGCACACAAGCCAGATGGCAAATATAATATTCATCAACAGACAGGTTTTCAGGTCTGTGAGTGTAATGTCGTGTTTTCTAGATACTCTTCTTGCATTTCAGCATTTTAAATGAAAGCAGTAGTAGCCTGTTATCTAATTGCCTGCATGCACACAGACTTCTGAAGACATGGATGGAACATACACATTTTATTATTTTTTCTATTTTGAATTGACCATTGGTAATCTCCGACTGGATGTCTACAACTCTGATTTGCACACACTTTATTTGCATGTGTATATTCCCAAACTGTAAGCCACATTGAGACTTGAACCCAAAAAGTGTAATTCAGAGCAATCTGAAAAATTGAGCCTCTGTTGAGCAGCTGAACTACTATGATTTGGGCAGTTGGAATGTAACAAATCCTTACATGCTCATCATTTGAGGAGGACATCTCATGGGAAATGGGAGACTTTGTAGCCCATTATTAATTGTGTTAGCTGTACATCATCTGGAGGTTAATTATGTATGAAGTTAACCTGAAATTAGTTTTGTAGTATTTCACACTTCTGAATGTTAAATTGGTTTTGCAGTTGGTATCTACATTGTATACACTGGAACTGGTCTCCACAGGAGTGCACCCTCAGCAACGTAGTTGACAATACCAAGCTCTGTGATGCAGTCAACATGCTGGAGGGAAGGAATGCCATCCAGAGGGACCTTGACAGGCTTGAGAGGTGGGTCAATGCAAACCTTGTGAAGTTAAACACAGCAAAGTGCAACGTCCTGCATCTGGGCCATGGCAATCCCAGAGACACCTATGGGTTGGGCAGAGAAATGGTTGAGACCAGCCCTGTGGAGAAGGATGGTTAATGGAAAACTCAACCTGAGCTGGCCATGTGCAATCACAGCCCAGAAAGCCAACTGAACCCTGGACTCCATCAAAAGGAATGTGGCCATCATCTCAACAGAGGTGATTCTCCCCCTCTACCCTGCTCTTGTGAGACCCCACCTAGAGTGCTGCTTATGGTTCTGGTATCCCCAGTTTAAGAAGGACATGGAACTATTGGAGAAAATCCAGAGGAGGGCCACAAATCTCCTCCACAAAGACAGGCTGAGGAAATTGGAACTGTTTAGCCTGGAGAAAAGGTTGCTTGGAGATCTCAGAGCGACCTTCCAGTGTCTGAAGGAGCCCTGCAGGGAGTAATGGGCAAAAATTGAAAGAGGGGAAGTTTAAATTAGATATTAGGAAGACATTTTTTACGTGAGGGTGGTGAGACACTGGAACACGTTGCCTGTGGAGGTTATGGATGCCCCAACCCTGGCAGTGTTCAAAGCCAAGTTGGATAAAGCCTTGAGCGACCTGGCCTGGTGGGATGTATCCCTGCCCATGGCAGGGGAGTTTGGGACTAGATTATCTCTAAAGTCCATTCCAACACCTTAACACTTTAACACTCTATGATTCTATGAAAGTGTTCTTACGACAAAAGAAATTATTTTTTTCAGCAGCATGAACTGTCCTTTTAATCTTCAGCAATCTCATAACACAAATAAATTACTTTCCTATGCTCATGTGAGAAATTTTAATCTGAATATACTATTTTTAATCTCTTATTACCCTCTTATTACTCAGTAAGATTCAGGACAACTCTTGGGAAAAATTTTCAGGAGGCTGATCAGTGTCATAGAAGCATGGAAGTAGTCTACAAGTGTTTGAGATCACACCATTGATCAGATTACACATGTTAATGTGCACTTCATTTTGCATGTTCAGTCCTGGGTACGTACATTCTCATGTGAGCTTGACCATAACTGCAATCAAATACTTTGTAGCATGTGGTTATTAACCTAGAACTTTGTCTTACACCATCAAGAAGAATAGGTGTACCTACTAATAATAATAACCACCTATTTTCCTCGATGTGTTATTAGAACTACAGCTCAGCCTTCTTTGTACTCATTACTGAACAGAAATGGCTTGTTGTCAGACAAGGCTAACTTCTTGTCTTGTACAAGAAGGCACCAAATAAAAGACAAAACCAAAATAATTGTGTTTAAGCAACTGCTGCAATTACTGTAGGCTTATCACATACGCAATTAAGAGGGCAGGATTTTTACATCTCTGAATATGTCTGAAACAGACTGAAAAAGAAGATGTAAACCCCTTTAGCTTCTGGATAAACAATTTTGTGCACTAGGGAACAGTCTAAGGCCTGAGAAAGCAGTACCTGAGTGTTGTTGAAAGTTTCTGGCCCATTCACATCTGTTGAATTGTGAAGCATCGTGGAGCTGGGCTGGTGCATCGTGAGTGTATCACAGAGGTATGTTGCAGTTGCAGTAGCTCATGGTTACTCTGTGGAAGATGATTTGATGTTTTGATAAGGTGTTGTAATTAATAGAGGTACCCTGACTGACATTTCCTGATTGATTTTAAGTATTTGAACAACACACACATATACAAAACTATTTCCTACTTCAAAACTTCAGCATTTCAGAATTTATGTTGCCTTTGGGAGCCAATGTTGCATATCTGCTTATCTCTCTGTTTATCTCTCTTCATCCCTGTGTGTCTCTGTAGAGCTGATGCATTGCAAATGAAAAAAAACAGTAAATCTGATTTTCCGCTTTTCCCTTTTTTTTTATGCTTTGTTATAATCTGTTCATAGCAAAACTGAAGATGCAAAGGGGATTCACATGCTACTCAAGTTTCTGCTGCATGAAATACAGCCAGGCAGTACTGCAAATGAGCAATAATTTGGGTTTCAGGTTTATAACGTGTTCACTAGGAGGTTATAAGGTGATGCCAGAGCATTTTGCTTATTCACCTGGTCCTGTGGAGACAATACTGAAGATGTGGGGGTAGTCCTAGATTAAGGGAGGAGTTGACCCTTTAATCTGGCAGTAGCCTCATAATTCAATTCACATAAACTAATTTTTGGCAGAACATAGAAGTCATTTTACTTGCAGAGCTATTAAAAGCAGATTTACCAGTTATACAGAAGAAGAGTAAGCATTCCCATTCCTTGTCTGTTACTTTGCAGAACAGCATTCTTATTTTGATCAAATAATTTAAGAAATCCCCTTTGTCTGGATAGCTATGATCTGAGAACTTGAGCTGGAAAAGCAGGAATTTAGAAGAAGTGGAGTAACTGAAAACAAGTAGCTTAAAGTGTATCAAACAAGGAGAAAAAAGTGTATTTGTGTAAGATGATTTGCTTGGCATAGTGATCTGAATTGATGCCATCTGTAATGGGACTATTCTCAAGTAAAAAAAAAAAAAAGTTTATTTTGAAACAAGGAACCATAAGGGCACATATTTTTCCACTAAATATGTAGAATTATGCCCATATATGTGTGTGTATTTATGCATACACAGGGGAAACCCAAAGGTCAAAAGAGTTCGCCTATGCTTCCCCACTTTGTGCAATGCTTTCTGCTGGACAAGGACCAGTTTTGTAGAGAACTGAGGAGCAGAACAGTTGTCTGATGGCTGTGCTGTGTGAGGTATCAGTCTCAGCCTTTCTGTAGGTATCAATCATTGTCTGGGAAGGGCCATCCCTAGTTGACCAAACTACTTCTGGCAGGACTTCGTAATTATGTAAGAAGCTAAAGTGTCTAGTATTTAGGAAACTCACATGGATTCTTTCATGACTAACCCAGTTTTGTTGTGCTTCATACAAGAGGCTTCCTTAACACTCACTCTTTTATGGAATTTGTAAGGAAGCAAGAAATCACTGTTTTACTTGAAAGATTTCCCACACTGTATTGTTTTCACAGGAAGTATTTTGTCTTTCAAGGTTAATACATTACTGCCCTTGCTGCCTTTATGGGTCTAGTATTTGCAGGATGATAAACTCCCCGGAAGAGATTTGTTCCGTCCTTCCATGGAGCAGCATGGTAAGTATGTTTTCATTCCTTCAGGCCATTGTGAGCACATGTGGGATATAACAGAGATTCAAGGCTACATATTTGTGCTTAGTTATAGCTCTCACAGCATTGTAAGCCCTTCCAACAGCATCCCAAAATATGGAAGCTGGGCAAGCTGCCTTTATGCTCTGATACCCAAATTCCTCTTGTTATGGTAAGTTCCTAACCTCACTGCCACATAACCTTTCCATCATTTGACTCCCACTAATCTTTCCAAGCACTGTGATTACTCTCTGCCTTTTTCTGTTTATTCTTTTCAGGGTGTTATTTAATATCTCTCTTTCATTCTTCCTTTGACTTGTTTGCTTTCTCAGAGTTGTCTTTGCCTTCTCATTTCAAGCAAAATCAGAAATTCTGTGGAATTCAGTCCTAATGTCTATCATACCACATTTTAACTCTGAATGCCAGATATAAGAAGTTTAAAGTGACAGAACATTTCAGAGAGTATTATGATGAAAAGTAAAAGGGTAAAATCAATCCAAGAAACTGTTGCACTTTTCTCTGCTTACTTATACTCTGCAGATATTTAAAGACCTTTTTTCAAAAAATATTTCATTTGATTCTTACTTGTGACAGATGTGCTTTTTTTCCCTGGTGATATTTTCTCCAGCCTTGAAAGCATCTATGAAAAACCCAGTCATCTGCAGGAAACTGGGAATCAGGTCTAAGGATTTCTCTTTTATAATAAGTTATTTTTACATTTTTCTCAAAGAACTCATGGCAACAGCAGGTCAATGAGTTAATTATGCATAGATAAACAATCATTTCTGTCTGATGAAATTAATTAATGTGAATATTTTTATATAAATCAAAAGGGCTAATGAACCATTAAATGTTGGAAATCATTTGATGCGTAATGCGTACCAGCAATTGAGAATATAGTCCATGAAACAAGGTGATTAAAACAATATTCATATATATGTAAAATACATGTACAAATAGCTACAAGCGGGGATCACTGGCAACTACTGCAACGTTCATTTTTGTAGACTGCGCTCTCTGAGGGTGGCTGGTGTTCACTGTTTAGAAAATAATGCACAGAGCTGTGCCACGATATGTATGCCTGATCATTTGACATTGAGGCTTTTAACTATACACTGGCACATACAGAAAGCTCATCCAGACAAATTTTAGGAAAACTTGGAAATGAATTTAGGGCAGCGAGACTAACCTGCAAAGCTCTCCAGTGAGCTACTGATCCCAGGGTTTAAAAGTCCGTGCTACACATCCGGAATCATGGAAACCCTGAATAACTATGAGGGTCCCTGTTCAGAGGCAGCTCCCCAGCACTGTAGATCATGTTGGGCTGGGAGGTGCTGGTGTTCCAAGGTCCCCTGCTGAGGTGCTGTATGAAGCCCCAGGTGTGCCAGCAAGGGCACCCCTGTGGAATCTCACCCTCCTTACCACACGCCGTTGTCAAATCAATGTATTCCTGTTTTCACAGGTTTCATGCAGACTTGTGTTATAGTACCCAGCTGAGACACAGCTATACAGGACAGCTTCTCTGTCAGTTTATATGGAAGAGCAACTACACTTCTGAATTCAGTGTTTGTCAAGAAAACCATGTGCATATGGCAAAATATTATCTGTTGACCAGTCCTGTTGTCTTCAGTAAGACAAAAATAACCGCAGGACCCAGGAGCTGTCCTTTTATTTCTTTCCCTGAGCTGCAATAGGGGTTGGATGTATATTCTTTAACACTGTGCCTTTAAGGTCTTTATGGATGTAGCATCTTTCACCTCTTATGTTTTGGGTTAGTTGTTGTAACACTACTTTCCTCTCTGAAAAAATCCATTGGCAGGTTGTTCAGTTGGACTGGAAACTTTTTAGGAAAATAAAACCCACTAGGAATAAATAAAGATAATATTCCTTATCATTGATTAGGAAGGCTGGAATGCTGAAGTACACCTAGTCTGTCATGACCCTCACCTGCTCGCCTCCAATGTTTCTAAACACAAAGAATAAAACAACATCTTGTAAAATTCGTAATTTTTAGTTTTAAATTACAAAAGACTGATCAGTTAATATTAAAAAAAAAGCTGAGATGGATATACAGTCCATATTTTTCACTTTTAATCTAAGGTTTACAGTAGATCTTTCTAGCTTGCTCTTTCTTGTTATTGGAATGGAGTTTCATTGGAAAATTGTGGCAAGGAATAGAGCCCATAAAAAGCATTGCTCTGTCTTTCACTTTGAGCACTGTAATAATCTGATATACAGATCCATTTTTATTTGGTTTCATTATTGTACAAAAAGCTGACCTGTTTTGTGCTGCTACAGTATGAATTCTTAGATCTGCAATAGACTTTCCAGGGCCATGAATACTTTAATTAATTTTAATTAACACTTACTTAATAGAGATGTTGAGAGGTTTAATTAATGCAGCCTTTCGCAGTCAGGTAGAAAACAATGAGTAATGACAAGGTCCTGCCAACAGTTATTTTGTCAAATACTTGATGGCTATGACTACTCTGGAAAAGGCTACATTTTATAAGAAATAAAATGTGAGTATGTGATACTGTAAGAGACTATTCTCTATATTAGTAAATTCCCTGCTACAGAAGTAATTCTGCAACAGGACCCCACATCCACATTTTTCCCACCTGAAGCAGCCCTGTGACACTCAGCTGAGATCAGCAATTATGTGTGTGGACAAGGCTGCAGGTTTTGCTCATTTAATAAAGGTAGATTGTCTCATGCTGAGAAATCCCACTGTCCACATCCATCATTACCACCACTTTGCAGCACATGTAATATGAATTCAGAGGAGATTATTTACTGCACTGCTTCCTTGCAGAGACCTACACAGCCTGCCATCCAACACAAGCTCCAGACTGTGAACCTGCCTGGATGTGGGCAGTAGGCTGGATGATGCCTGTTTGAACTAAGTCAAAATGACATTCCTCTTAGCTGAATTCAGGTCAACATGCACTTCAGGGTTAAGCCAAGCTGCAATACAGTAAAAACAGCAATAATATGGAGGAATTTCTAGTGAGTTTTTCTGTGCCTCCTCTCTTGTTGCAGCTGATGAAACCTTCAAGCATTCATCTGAATTAATATATGATACATTACATTTTAATGCAGGACATATTTTCCTTTGTGAATATGCACAACAGTGCTCACTGTCTTGTTATATATAGGAAGATATCCACAAATGTGTGGTCCACCACCTGATATCAAGTGGTTTGGGACAGCATAAAAAGGCCATGAAAATGAAAAATCCAGTCCTTTACAGATTAGCTACATATAGTATGTTAATCAAATGATAAAGATGTGTTAAAACAATAAACAAGTTTATAAGTCATTTTCTGCCTGGAATACACAATTGTTTTTTGGGTTTTTTTGAAGTAGTCCTCCATCAGCATAGCTTTAGAAATTCACTGTCAAGTAGGAAAAAATAACATGGCCCTCTCTGCTGTGCTTTGCGCTGGGAGTTAAGGTTACTCCAGCTGTCCTAGCACTGCTTAAGGATGGAAATGGGAGTATGTTGCTTCTTCCTGCACAGTAGAGGAGGCTAGTGACTGCCTTTGGTTGTGTCCTGTGTGACCTGCTGTAGGAAACAGATGCAAGAGGTCATCATATCAGTGGCCTCCACAAGTCTGGAGGAATAAACCATCAACATTTTTTGGAGTGATAGTTTCAGTGAAAAGTTGCTTGACATGTGATAAGTAGATTAAATATCCTAGATTTTAGGGCAAAATGTGTTGGTAAGATGTTTACTTAGTAACTCTTAGCAAAATCCATCTGAATTGACTACAAAATACCTACATCCTTCTTATCTGCATAAGCCAATAATCTGTCATTGACAGGGGCTTAAATATTCACAGCCATAGAAATGTCATGTCATTTGAAAAGTGAAATAACCTTATATTCATTACACTGTGCATTTTATATACTTCAATGTAGTTTTTTACAATAATAGTATTAATTTATATTTACGCTTTCCATCAGTTTAAACAATTAAAAAAGACAAGATGTTGTGAAGCAGTAGTTATGAGTCCAGCAAAACTTCGTATGATTTTCATAGAAGTTTTTTATTTTGTTGGATAAAATTGCGTAATTCTTGATAGACATCACAATGTTCAGCCAAAAATCTCAGAACTATAAATAGAAGAACATTGTAAAATCAATACGCTCAGAGATCTTTCCTGAGAGATTCAAACAGTCATTTGAGTTGTGAAGGTTGGTATTTTTGATAAATCTAACTCTATTTTTGTTTTTCTGGAACAGGGATGGGATTTGAGAGGTCTTTTTTCTTCTACTTTAATCCAGCATGAGGGCAATGGGCAAGCTTGGCTTTTCTTTGGCAAATTTCACCACTTTCTCGTTGGTGGTGTCTAGGCAGTGCTCCCAGACTACCACTATGATTTTAATTTTTTCCCAGCCTAGACTCTGTCTGTTTCCATCAAATTTGGTTTACTCTATTGGCAACAAAGTATACTGGCTTTTTAACTGAAAAACATTTGAACCAGATATATTTAATTCCTACCAACAATGGTAAGCCTAATTTCTTCCTTCAATTGCATCCCAAAATACATTTCTCTGGGTCAAATCTTGCTTCTCCACTAACCAAAATAGGTGTCATGGTTTAACCCCAGCC
>NW_008660352.1:0-241 GCF_000695815.1 Acanthisitta chloris
AGACCCAAAAATAGCAACTGAGACCCATAAATATCTCCTGAGACCCATAAATATCGATAGAGACCCAAAATATTTCCCCAAACCTACAAAAGAATGGCCAAGGAGCACCAAAAAATGGCCATGAAGGGCCAAAAAATGGCTAAGAAGCTCCAAAAAATGGCCAAGGAGCTCAAAAAAATGGCTGAGAAACTCAAAAAAATGGCCAAGGAGCTCCAAAAAATGGCTGAGAAAATCCAAACTT
>NW_008660352.1:498-727 GCF_000695815.1 Acanthisitta chloris
CTCCAAAAAATGGCCAAGAAGCTCCAAAAAAATGGCCAAGGAGCTCCAAAAAATGGCCAAGAAGGGCCAAAAAATGGTTGAGAAACTTCAAACGTGGCAAAAATATCTCCTGAACCCCAAAAATATCTCCTGAACCCCCAAAATATCGATTGAGACCCAAACTTTATCTCCTGAACCCCCAAAATATCTCCCCAAACCTCAGAAAAATGGCCAAGGAGCTCCAAAAAAT
>NW_008660353.1:0-1145 GCF_000695815.1 Acanthisitta chloris
CTTTGTTTTATGGCAAAACCAGCCTTCCGTAGGATTTGGATTATTCTCTTCCCTTTTTCAGAAACTTCTTCTGTTGCATTGACCCATACAATAATATCATTAACGTATTTTAGGTGTTCTGGAGATTCACCCTGTTCTGGTGCAGCATGGATCAGTCTATGGCAGACGGTACAGCTGTGTTTCCACTGGGGTAGTCTATTCCAACTATACTGGATACCTCTCCAAGTGAAAGCAAACCATGGCCTGCATTCTGCTGCCAAAGGAATTGAGAAAAACAAATTGGCAATATCATTTGTGGCATACTACTTTGCTGCTTTTAATTCCAGTTCATACTGAAGTTCCAGCATGTCCGGGACAGCAGCATGCAGAGCTGGTGTGACTTCATTCAGGCCATGGTTAGCCTACTGCCAGTCCCCATTCCTGCACTGGCCATATTGGGTTGTTAAAGTGTGAGTGGGTCCTGCTGATCACCCCTTGGCTCTCCAGTCAACAAATTACCTTATCAATGTGAATTACAGTGTCTCGGTTGCTGTGATGTTGCTTCCGGGGCACAGTTGTGGTAGCAATTGGCACCTGCTGTTCTTCAACCTTCAGCAACCCCACAACAAAAAGGTCACTCAACAGACCAGGCAAGGTAGACAACTGCTTAATTTCCTCTGTCTCAAGGGAAGCTATACCAAAAGCCCACCGATACCCTTTTGCATCCTTGAAATATCCTCTTCCGAGATAATCTATACCAAGGATGCACAGAGCCTCTGGTTCAGTCACAGTAGCATTCTTCTGCCACTCATTCCCAGTCAGGATAATCTCTGCCTCCAATACAGTCAACTGTTTTGATCCCCTTGTCACTCCAGAAATACAAATGGATTCTGCCTCTACATAGTTTGATGGCATTAAGGTACACTGTGCACCAGTATCTACTAAAGCCTTGTACCCCTGTGGGTCTGATGTGCCAGGCCATTGAATCCACACAGTCCAGTGAACCTGGTTATCTTTCTCCTCCACCTGGCTGGAGTCAGGGCTCCTTTAATACTGGTCACAAGATTGCCCATTAACTTCTTGTAGAAATGGACTAGGACTTCTCTCCATAGAGTCAATAATATATTCAGACCTTCTATTCTGCCTGGGAAACTGTCCATTGGAGA
>NW_008660354.1:0-5103 GCF_000695815.1 Acanthisitta chloris
ATATATAAATATAAGCTAAGGCTTACCCTAAGTGCTGTTTGAAGACTGCAAGCAGTCTCTTTGAAGTTGAGGGAGGTTACTTGTCACAGTGAGTTTAGGCATCTATGTGCACATTTTTGTTCTCCTTTGTTTAAAATTTTTTCCTTTTTCTGTGTCGTGGCAATGTTGTGATCCTGTGCACCCTGTGAAAATACAGTATAACTGGTATGTCATATGCTTGCGTAATCTGGCATTTCTGTTAAAAAGCTGCAAATAAATTATTTTAGCTAAGCTTGCAAAGCGAATAGCATTCTGATACCTTGTGCATTGCTGTTTTTACAAGGTGGATATTCCAAGATTGTGGTCAAATATCTGGCAGTGTCCCTTGAACTATAAAGAGAGCCTAAGTTCTTACTTTTTGGCTGGTTTGAGTCATTCGGATCAGTTTCCCAAACAAACTTTGCAGCCTGATACTTGGGTAACAAAGGTGCAAAGTGTATTTCAGCTGATGAATGCATGCTAAGTCATACCCTGAGTGGGAATTTGTGCTTCTTGTAGAGTCATACTTCATGGTTCCTTGTTCTTGCTGGGTTGAAGGGATTCAAGGCACTTGGGACTGTCCCCATGGCTTGTGTTTTTTTGCAGGTTTTTTTTTAATCCATTTGTATTTTATTTTGGAGCCCCTCAAGAGAGCTGCTGCTGGCTGCACAAACAGAACATGTGGGGTAGGGCTGACCATAGTCTAGTTAGTGATAGTTCCATGAGTCATCCTTCCTCTGAAGTTGTTTAGATGTTTTCATTTTCATGTTCGCTTGACACTTTAGGAAGCAAAGTAGCAAAAGCACTGAGCAGTGGTGTTCTGTCTTGCTTTCTGCCTTCTGAACCCAGAGAGGAGACAAGGCAATAAGCAACAATAGTGTTCTAGAACAGATCTGTATAGACAGGCAGGGCAACTATTTTCTGTTTTGTTTGGTCTACTGAAGTTCAATTAAAAAATGAATAAAACAAGACTGAGAAAAAATCCAGAAGTGTGCTACCATTGGGTAAATGTTTTTAGTAGATCTGTGATACAAACTCCTAACAATTTTGGTAAGCTTCCTTGTAAATCCTTTGGTTTCAATTTTGGTGTTGAATGGCCACTCAGTTGTTCTCATCTTCAGTACAAGCAGGTCAGTAGACAGATTTTTCCATCTGTTTTTGTTGCAACACAGTCTTTACCAATGTCAAAGTTTTGGAACACCGGGAGTGATATTTTTGGAAGCTACTGTGGGTAGCTGTGTGGTCAGGCTTTTAATGAAAGAATCAAATCTGTAGAAGTGAGTTGGTTCCACAAATCACCTGCACACTAGATGTAGCATTTTCTGAGCCATGGCTTGTGAGCAGCTTCTTTGCTTACAGCTTTCCATGTATTTTTCTGCATGTTTTTTATCCTTAGCAACCAATTGTTATTATTTCTGTCCTATTTAGCAGGCTTTAAAGTGAAAATTGGTTATAAAGAGGTTGTGGTTGCCTTAGTAAAGTGCTTCAGCTGAAGTTGTTTTTAAAAATGTGATGACTACTGCATAAAGCAATGTGAAAGGCTAGCCTGGTAGTGGTGAATGGGGTGTTTTTTGGTGCTTTTTCATGTTGTTTAAAATAGGACATCTTAAAATTACTATGAAAAAATACTAAAAATGCCTGAGAAGAAGTTCATTCATACTAGCTATGATCAGGAGAATTATGTTCTACATAGAAATAGTTCTGTATTTTATATTATGCATAACTGTACTGGTACTACAGGTATTTAGTATCTGTATTCAACATCCAAAATAATAAATATCTTGAATAGGCAGGTTGGTTCATAGCAGATGAGAGATGGTTTAGCTGTAGTTGTAGTACAAAATACTACAAAATGTATATGTCTTTAAAAGCAAAATAAGTAAAAGGGAGTTATGTGGGATCTGGTTGAGAGTGGGATATGATATTTTTCTCTTTAAAACCCAAACTTGTTGCCTTTTTTGTGGCACTTGGTACCTGTGGTGCTGTATCTTGTCTTGGGCTTTCTTGCTTAAGGAGCTATAGGCAGTATTTGTGGATGGGGAGTCAAATTGGGCTATTCAGCTTTATGAAAGACATTTTGAGATGCACAGTACCAAATCTTTAGAGGTTCCTGAATCTGTTTATTTATTTACTTAAGCTGCATGGTGGGTTGGGAAGATGCAGTTCTATGGAGGAGAGTTGCAGAGTTGCAGCAGGGTTTTTTTGGGAGTGGAGGAAAAGAGAGACACATGTCAGTATTGGAGAGTTGATTATTCTGTAGGGGTTCAATGTCATCTGCAGGTTTAAAAAACCACACCAAATACATAATCACTCCCCACTGTTTCTTTCCATGTAGCTCTGTTCTGATTAGTGGTGCTCCTTTATTTCTGTGTGCCTTTAGCAGAGCAGCTTAGCTATTCCAGCTACTAAAGGCTCAAATGAATTAAATAATAATTCAGATGCAGTGTAAGGACTTTGTGCACCTGATATCATTATGATTTATATTATGTAGGATATAAACTTGAAATATGTATAAAGCACTGGGGATTGAGAAGTGCATTTTGTTGCTCAGTGAAAGATACCTCTTGACAGGGGTTGCTTATGTAGTCACTAAGTGTACAGACTTTTTTTTTTCACGTTTTCTTATTGGTTTATTTGCTAAATGTTTTATGTCTGTATTCAGGGTTCTCCATACCCAAATAAGTCTTAATATGATAGGTAATTATAGAGTTATAAAGCTCAATGTAAGATTGCAGTTATGAACATCTGAAGTGTGTGGATTGTTATCTCATAGTAAAATATATCAGTAAACTCTTCCGGTCTTTTCGGTTTCCTTTTTTTACTTTGTACTCAGGTAACATTTACCTACTTTTAAACAGTAACCTGGAGGGTAGTCCAGGCTGGATAACAGATTTCATGGTGTTTCACCCAATAGCATGCTGAAAATCAGAAATGAGATTGTATGAAGTGAGTGGTGTGAAGCAGTGTTGAGTGTATATAATTGGGTAATAGTGCGTGAAATTGTTGTGTCTCAGAACAGCATGAAAACAGCTGAATTAGTCTCTCAACACTCACCCTAAGATTAAACTGTTTTTATAAAAAAAAAATCACTATACAATTTCTAAACAATGTATAAAAGTGGGAAGGAAAAGAGAAATTTGTTAATTTATACGTTGTAGCTAAAGATTTAATGACGTAACTTTGACATTTGCTGTATGTTTTTCAAGAAAACAGAAGTCCCTGTCTCTCACCCACTGCTGCTGTTATTTTCAAATGAAATAAAACCTCTAAAAAAAAACCAGCTAATGCGAATTTTATGCCAAAATTTTAGTAGCCGCTAGAGGACTCTGTTGGTTTTTGTATCGGACTGTATCCGTGCCTAGGTGGCTATTGGAGTAGGAAACACAGATGATAATTTTCTAGAAATTGTTTTCACAACGAAGGGTAATAATGAACCATTAATGGCTTTTTAAGTAAGTGGTGTTTTTGTTACTCTGTTGTGCTTTATTTTGCAACATTTAGGGTGTGTTAAACTGTATCCTTAAAAACAGTGGCAGCAGCAGTTTTTGACAGAGATATCTCATTTCTATGTACTTGAAGTATTTCTGTGGGAATGGAAGAAGAGTTTTCTCATACAGTTGCTTATGAGCTGATGAGTTCACTTGGCTGACAATGACTGGCCTTTGGACAAAGCAGATTTTTTTTTTTTTTTATGTTAATGCATTTTTTTCTTTATTTTTAGTGGGCCTGTTCCAGTTTTGGTCATGAGTCTTCTTTTTATTGCTTCTGTGTTTATGCTGCACATCTGGGGTAAATACACTCGTTCATAGACTCAGCTGCCAACTTAAAGCATACATCTTGGACCAAAACTATGGTGGATCCTGGTTGTTCTTGGAGAGAGACTGGGGAAGCTTCCTATCACCTGTTGAAGGCCTGTCAACTTTGGCTATAATATTGAATTAATTTCTCAGCTTGCTACTTGGGCAGCTTTGAAGTCTGTCATGGGTCATTTTATATTTGTATCTGTACACTTAGAATACAGGTATTGCAATAAAAGTTGTATATGGAAATAGAAACAGTCTTAACTGTATTTCTTCCTCTGCCAGCATACCACAACTAACACATTTTACTTGTGGTTTTCATATCTAACCATATTTCTGAGCAAATGCCATTTGACAGTTGAAACCAGATTGTTCTATACTGTACATTGCTATATAATTTTATGTTAGAAGATCTTCTTTTGTGAATGGGAGAGGCAAAATAAAGTTCACAAACATGTGAAGGTAACAGACACATTTTTTGAAATAAAACAGATACCTGAGCTAAGCTGGTCATGTTCTTCTGTTAATTCCAGAAAAATGGCTGGATTGATTTAATTTATTTTCTAAATGCAAGTTAAACTTTAGTCAATGCTCATTATACATAAAGTTATGTAAGTATGCTTGTTTTTTCAAACTGCACTTGAGGAACAGCATAAACTGGTACCTGACTGAGTTTAAAAAGAATCATTGCATTGCTGTCAAAGACAGATTTTTTTTCTGCAGGTCCAGACTCTTTCAAGGAGACTTAAATGGAATGACAGGACTGGAAGAGCAATGACTGCATTTTAAATAACAGGACATGCTGAGATACAGCTAAGTGGCTCTTTGGATAATCACTCCAGTTTCCTTCTGGGTGTTCTTTATTTTCCTTTTGAACAGTCAGGCAGCTCTTCCTTCTCTTTTTTTTAAAATGTATTTGTGCATTAGCATTTCTCACTGCAAATATGGTCTTGAGATGCAGATAACCAAATCAGGCCTTTCCATGCAGTTGTATAGAATTATTTTAGCCTATTGTTCATGTAGATTCCTGTTTGAATATCAGCTTGTAATGGGAAAACAATATCCTTGGTTATGCAGCCTTGATATAAGCGTTGACTGCATGCTGTAGAAGCAGCCTCTCTTACACACCACCTTCCTTTAAAGCAATTCTTAAATTAGTATTACTTTTGAAAAGGCAAAACAGTTCAAAACCGAACCAAGGATAAGGAGTGTGATCTCGGGGCTACAAAGATAATTGCTTTAAGCTGTGCTTATGCCATTGTACCTAGTGTAAATATGTAGGGAA
>NW_008660354.1:5119-10649 GCF_000695815.1 Acanthisitta chloris
CTTGGAAAGCATAATAGTGGTAGGGTTTTGTTTTCAGAGGGTTGGAAGTTGAGGAACAGGGAATTCTGGTGACTTACAGGTAGTGGGGTAGCAGAACACGCTAAATCGGTGGAAACAGACAAATCATGTATCAAAGGGAAAAGGATTCATAAATCATTTACTGCGATGCATATGGAAGTTAAAACACAAGGGAAAATAAAGCAAATAGGGGGTTGTCTCACGACTTCAAAAGGTGGAGGTAAGGATCATCTTATTTAAATGCTTTCCTTAGCAAGAAAATGAAATATGTGCAGTCAGCAATTTCATTTTATGGCAAGAAAGTGCTAAGAAGAGACCAAATGCAAGTCAGTTGATCTACTGACCATGTGGACAGACTGTGCTGCTGACTTAATTTGTGGTGCTCACAGGAAAAGGAATAAAATAGTCTAGAATAGTGTAAGGGTAAGGAATAATGGATAGCAGTAAGGCTAAAGTAAGTCACCTATTCTTCACTATTGTTGATACAGTTTTCTAATACGGCAGGAAACAATTTTCTTTGAAACACTTCCAGTCCCTGAAAGCTGCTTTTCCACATCAAATAATTCCATTTAAAGCCTTCCATATTTTTGCTGCTTCTAAAGTCCAGAGTCAATGACAAACTCAGGGGTGTGGGAAGGCTTACTGTTCTACAGCCTACATTTAATTCAGCTGAGTGTAAAAACAACTACTTTGACAGTGCTGTCCTTGCTTAATTATTTTGTTTTCCATAATGGCCTGTATCGTAGATAATTTCATGTGCTGTCAGTAGAGTCTAATGTTTCTAGTTTTGCACAAATTTCTTCCCACCCCTTCTTGGCTTTATACTTTGTGTCAGCTTTCTTATGGTGATACTTTAGTTGGATACAGCTAGCTGAAACATCCATGGCTTCGTTTGATATTCTTTGTACGTGATTAAAGCACAGATTTCTTTATCATATGTTTTCAACTTGTGATTATTTTAACAATTAGCATAAAAGCATTGGATATTCATGCTGACATTTTTAGCATTTCATGTACATGAGTTGTAGTGGAGTCTTGCAATAGATGTTTATCAAACTTCAGCTCCACAGAAGTACAGATAAAGAAATGCAAGTTGCAAAGACTTACCAGAAGTTTGGCTAATAATGTATGTAAGATTCTGTTTGACCTGGGTGAATAAATTATAGCCATATGGATAAACAGTAGTTAATCTGTAATACAGAAAACTAGTCTTTCAATAATCGGTGGAAAAGAAGAAAGGATGGTCATTTGAAAAGCTTCAGGAATTAGGAATTAGTAAGGCTTTGGATTTTTATGCCTGCTTGTATGTGATTGAAATGCAAGCTTGGCTGAACTGATTGCTAGAAATTGTAAAAGTCTTTATAGTTTGTAGAAGGGCTAGAGAAAGCTCTAGCTGCACAAAGATCTTTACTTTGTCTCCTTAGCAATAAAGATTCAGGATATCTGGAAAAACTTGTATTTCTATAGAGGAGATGATAAAGTGCTAGAGTCTTTTATCCTTGACTTCATATAAATAAATATTTGCAACCCTAGGCTCCGTTATTCCTCAGCCAAAGAAGGGGTTTCATAAGGAAATGGTCCTGTTGTACATGAGTACATCTATGTCACTTAAGGTTTCTCTTCTCCCAGCAATAGATCTAAGTATATGAGCCAACTTCAGTCTAATTTAAGAGAGAAGTAGTGGCTGAAATACTCTATTTGTGAGGGTTGGTTGGAATAGGTAATATATAGAAGAGGGGAAACAGTTCCCTCTGAGCAAGACTCACGCTTTTAACTGTTACCTAGGGAGAATACGGGGAGAGTTAGACTTCTTCAGTGCCTTTGTGATAGGAAAACTAATCTTTGCTCTTGCACCTTTTTGCATGCTGAGGGTAATCAGGCACAAGCTATTGATGTGTAGGTATATGGGCTTCGTTAGTTCTGATGTTTAAGAACTGCCTTTTACTTTTGCTGTCCGTGTAGAAGCCAACTCTACTGCACAACACACACCTCGACACCCACCCACACACCCTCCTCCATGCTTCATTATTTACTGCTACCAACTGGATAGTTGTTTACATTCAGACCAGCCTTTCTTATAGTGTGCATGTAGTATGTGGACTCCTCCCATCTTTTGCCATCATGCCATGATAAATACTGTGCCTCTCATAGTCGCTCACAATGATTCTCATTCTTCAAGGGTCCAAGGGGAAGGACAGTTGTTCAAGTTCATAATTTTTTACTGTCCCATATATGTGAAACTCTTTTGCAGCAGAAGGTTATTTTTCTTTTATCACATTAGAACTGAATTTACCCTTCAGGAAGAAACCATCAAGTCTTTCCAGTATCTTATAAATTTTTTTTTTGTCTGGAAAAAGCAGTGCCTTCAAGTCTTTCCAGTATCTTATCAATTTTTTTTTGTCTGGAAAAAGCAGTGCCTCTTCTTCAAAGTCTAACTCATTATATACTTCCAGCTTTGATGATAAGGCTGCATTGATGTCTTTTTATTAGCTGTTTATATAAATATGTTTCATAGAAGGCTCTTTTCTAGACTTGGCATTGATAATATATTAAGAGTATTAATTCTTAGCTTGATATCTGAGCTGTGAGAGGGGACTCTCTGCCTTTTGGCATTTTTTTATTGAGGAGAAACCTGTATAGCATTTGTGATTTCTGCTTTGATTTCAGAAGTTGCTGAAAGGAAGGGGAGGCAAAACAAGAGTGGGTGTGAAGTAACTGAGCATATCTCACCCCTGTCATATATTGTGATCTCTTCTTCCTTCTATGCTCTAGTTGTCTTTTTTTCTTCTCTGGGGGCTGCTGATTATACTGAATTCTGCAATGTGGTAAGATAATGCTCTGATGCAGAGATGTGGCAGGTAGTAACAATGAATAGAACAGACTCATTTTACTTTGGGCAAAAATCCAAGTTCAGATGTGGATCACCACAGATTTGACACCTTTGTCTCACATTTGGCAGCAGTTTTTCACACAGCTGCCTCCCAGAATAATATCTGTGACTTTTTGACCAAACAGTAATGGAGGGATTCTTTGAAGTTACACTATCATTTCATAAAATAGAACTAAGCAAAACTTTTCACATACTACCTCCTCCAAAGACCTGCTTGTCTTAAAAAAAAGTGAAATTCTAGATAGTTTAGTGTGATTTTTTAAAATTTTTTTTTTAAGTTCAAGCAGTTTTCACCCTGGTTTCCTTCTCAGATACAACAGAAAGATATAAAATATATTTACAAATGCTGAAGAGGTAAGACATTATCTCAGTAAAATGCTTCCAAAATCAGAACTAAATTTGTGGTTAGTATGCTTCAGTTTCAGAGGGGCTGCATTCTCAACATCTTTATTACCAAACAGCATTCTGTCAGACCTTCCAGTTTATTGGCTACTGTTCCGATTGTTTTTCTGGTAAGATAATACGAAAAGGACCTAAAGCAGCATTGCCTTAAATTCCCAAGATTGACTGGTAAGTAATGTTACTCCTGTCTTACATAAAAGCACCATGCAGTTAAGAGTATGGCATTTATTGTAATCAGGGGAAGAGAGCATACGTGTTCCTTGCCTCAGGAAGACATCTGTGAGGGAAGAAACATAACAGCATGATTCAAACTGCAGAGAAGTTTGTGAAGGACCAAGCTATTTGTAATTCAGTGTGAATCTGAACCTGATGCAGTTGCAGGGCTTGGTAGACCTAACTTTCTAATTTTGTTCCATTGTTGTTTCCATACTCCTTGCTGAAAAGCTTTTCTATCACCTTATATGGTGTTTGGGAATGATTTAAAAAAGAAATAAACAAAAATTTTACAGAAGGGCAAAGTCTGGTGCATGGAGGAACTCAATAGCAGTGCATAGTAGAATTGGAGCCTTTCTCTTCCAGGTGGAATTTAATAATACTAATCTCCCTGCTGTCTGCATGCAAAATTACCTAATGATAGAATTGCTTTCATTGAATGAGTTTGTGGAGTGAGAGTATCTTTCTACTTCTGAACTGAGAAAGAACCTCACAGCATCTGTGAGAAGAAGAAAAATATTATTGCTAGTTCTGCTTCCAAGATTATTTTCCACCTCTAAGCTGAAATTGTTTCTAACCACTTTCTGCCCCATGGCAAACTCAAGAACAGAAATTAGGGCCTCTTGTCTTGGGCCACTGCATGAAGATTGCCCACTTAGAGGGGAAAATTTTTCAGTAAAATGACTTCTTGGAGCAAACCTTGTATCTCTGTTGTTTGTGGCTATGGCAGCGTAGCTTCTCTGAAAAAGTACATATGTTCTGCAGAAAGCGCAGCGGTATTTTATATGTCCTGGTGTCTGAGAAAGGTAGTTCACTTGCAGCTGTTCCCAATATTTAAGGAACACCACTACTTCATGCAGTGATAGCCCTTTCTCCACACTTTCTCCTGGCTTTTCTTGAGCATAGGTATCCTGACGATCTCCTTTTCTTTGCATGAATGACACTGAAATTTTGCTTCTCTAAGGTGAGATTTAACTTCAGATCAGTTAACTTTAGATTTCCACAATGTGGCTGCTAATGGCTGTGCTCCTTTTATAGACACTGGTGACAAACCTGCATTTCAAGGGTTTAGTTCTGCTAATCTGTTTTACTGTAAGGTGCCTTAGACTAAGGGCGCCAGTTATTCCAGGCAGTTGAAGAACTGTGGACATCAGCTCAAGAGTGGTTGGAGCATTTGTCAGCAGTGTAGGTGTCAGATCATTTGAGATGAAATCCAACCCTGCATCCCAGCTGCTGTTGACAGAGGCACTGATCTTAAACTTCATTTTGGTGATGAAATAATCCAAGAGTGTCCAGTGGTGATGAAACCCAAAAACCTCATGAAGTCATACTTGGCAAGTTACAGTCATCAACGAAGACTTTACAAAGAATAAAAATTACAGCTCTGCAGACCCCAAGAACAGTTTTGGTGAAACTAGGCAGTCATTAGAAGTGACTTGGCATGAAAAGAAAGAGGGCAGTAGATGTCCCTTTCTGCTTTCTGAGGGTATAAATAAAGACTGGAAGTTGGTTTTGTTTTTAATCTCCCCCACCAGTTTACAATCACTGTAATCTGCTTTTCATCGGCATTAGAAATTAAGGTCTCTCAGCCAAACCTTTTTGCAGGAGAAGTAGAGAAATGATGGAATGACAAAGTGTTAAGTGAAAATGGAGAAGTTCTGTCCAAAAGGATGACTAGAAGGTGTTTTCTTCCTAAAAAAACCAGTTATTAAAATCAACAGCTAATTAACAGGTTGATGAAGGATCTTTTCATGCTCAATAGCCTAGTTTTTTTGTGTCTCTACTACACAATAAATAGCCACGAAAAGAAAGAAAGTTGCAGCAACTTACAGTATGTAATAGATTGAAATAAAATAAGCCACATCTTCCCCCAGACCATGTTCATGTGCTAAAAAATAAGTCACCCTCCTAAACTATGAAGTTAGCATTTAGGAGGATCTGATGCTATTATAAATTCATATTTTCAAAAGTAACCTATGAGTAAAATTCATTAAATATAATATTAAA
>NW_008660354.1:10677-37200 GCF_000695815.1 Acanthisitta chloris
TTAATCTCAAAACAATTTCTTTGTAAGTTCTTAATTATTTTTTTGGTGCAAATTAAAATGAAAAGTCATTGCCAAAGCCAACATTTTCCATGAACTGAAAATTCACATTGGAACCAGCATTTAACACCACATAGCTATGACAGTGTGAAATAGTATTGGAAATATGGGTATAGGTCATCACAAAACGTGCTTTGGTAGGAACTTGTGGATGTCTTTGATCCAGCCCCTGCTCAGAGCAGAGTAATCAAGGTTTGATCAGGTTGCTGAGGCCCTTGTGCAATTGCATGTTGAAAATCTCCAAGGAGGGAGATTTCAGAGTTGCTCTGGGTACCTGTCCTTGTGCTTAACCACTCTTCCGTTAAGACTTCTTTGTTACATCCAATTAGAATTCCTTTGTTTGACCTTGCAGTGATTGCCTCTCATCCTTTCGCGTTGCTGAGAGGGCTCTTGTTCCATCTACTCTCTCACCCTCAGTGAGAACAGCAGCTAATGTTTCCCCTCTTAGCCCTCTTGAGCTAAATAAACCTGGTTGTCTCTGCCCCTGTGAGTTGAGCTGTGTCTTATTGCATCATGTTGCTCTGTCCAAGATACATGACTTAACATTTGTCTGTCCTGAACTTGAGGAGGTTTTTGTTGACTCATTTTTCTATACTGCTAAGGTCTCTCAGATTGCAGTGCTATTCTCCACTAGCTACTACTTTCTGAAATTTGGTGTCCTCATAAAGTTGCTGAAGATGCAGATAATTAGACCAATTGCCTTCCTGTCAGCAGCATAACAGTGAGTTTGCATCACTTCAGGATTACTTTAAGCTTCTGTCCCTGTTTATGACCATCCTCAAAAAAACCCTGATATATCTGGGCTTGAGTGTAAGCCTGGCATTGTGATACTGGATTTCACATAAGGACAGGCTCTAGCCTCATGCATGGAGGATGCAAGTGAAAACTCAGACGTGCTTGAGAGTGCCTTCCCAAAATTCACTAGGCACTGTTCCCAGGCCTTCTGCTTATTCATTTCTCACTCACCACCTGTGCATTCAGATCTATCTGCTGGCTCATAAACTGATTTATATAAAGTTCTTACTTTTCAATAGCCTGCACCATTTCTGTTATGTGTAGATCTCAGACTATCCTAGATGATGCACTAGGTGGCCAGAGCAACACATAAAAGTTTATTTCTGGTATGATTTCAGTAAAAAAGTGTACTTTTCTGATTTTCTTCTCAGCATTCCCAGTGAATCCAGTAGAACGAAGAAAACTTCCAACTATGTACTCACCCTTTATTTTTTCTTCCCTTGAACCATATCTCTGAAAGGAAAAGGGGCTCTAGGAATACAACTGTAACCATTCTTCCAGGCACTTCTTTGCCAATAAAAATGGGTCTTTCAGATATTTCACTAAAATGAGTTAAAACTGATACCTTTGTGTCCAAATGCTCCATTTGGTGCACAGCTCCTCTTCCCTTTGTCTCCACAGACAAAGACTTTTAGTTAACTTTACCAATAGCCCTGTCTCCCATCCCTCTTTGTCTACTCTGGTTTAAGAGCCTCTGGCAGGCTCATTGTTTGTTGGGATTAAAGTCCTTTTGTTTTCTCTTGGAGCATTTGTCCATCCAGAGTCTCAAGACTGGGTAGCTTTCTCCCCATTCTCAATTAGACATGATGCTAAAAGCTTTGAGGAAGAACTGTATTCAGGATATCCCAGGTAACTGCCAGTGTCGACCAGCCAGGTCCCATGTAGTGGCTGAAGTATGGATGTTTTCCAGAGTTTGGGTACAGATGTCTGAATGTTTTCACCTGGGTTACCTTTGCCATATAGACATCAAAGCTGAGTGGGAGGAAATAACACTAGTGCCATAAGGTTCAATTTCCCTGCTCTTGTAGGTTGTTTCATAGACTGATCAAACTCTGTTATTTAAGATACATGAACTTCCCTTGTCTTGTCTGAAAAGTTATACTGGGATAACTGCAGCAGTGAGCTATCTCCCTATATAGAAAGACACCTCTTAGCAGTGAACTTGTAGGTGTTGTCATGCCAGGCTTAGCTGATTCCCCATCTATATAAATATGCCTGTACTTTAGGAAGATGTTATTGATGAAGTCAGTCTGTTGCCTTGCCCCTACAATGCATGAGCATCAGGTAATGAAAAGCCACTATCTTAAAAAGCCATCTAATCACCATGTTTTGTAGAAAAGTGCTGTGAGAAATTGTATTAATGCTCCAGAACCTGTTCCTTCACCATATACTGTAAAACATTGGCTTTCAGATAATGCTGAGTATGGGAACAATACTGCTATTGATAATTCATGGATCAGATTACAAAGGACTTTGTCATAAAACTTGCCATACATTCCCAACACAGCATCTTATCTTACTGTGTCTTTGTGAAGTACCCAACTAAGAAAAACCCACAAAGGCAGATTAAAGTGGTGGAGTGATGGCACCACAGGTTCTGGCATTCCAGTGTAACTCAATTCTGCTTTTGTAAACCAGCAAATATATGGAGTCAAAGCAATACTTCAACATAACAAGTCTTCTTTTTCAACAGTGCATTTAACACCATCAGGTCCCAGATTTGAAAGTATAGCGGCAATATCTAATTAGCATGCCCATGCTAAATATTTCCAGTCCCTGCCATGACAGAAGAGCTTTCATGCAGTGCTTCCCTTTTTTTCACTTCTCACCCTCACTTGATGCAGCTGGGTAAAACCCTTGTAGTGCTAAGAACCACTAATACTTACTAGCTATTAGTAATAAGCCACACCAGCATCATTTCTTTATTCTCCCAGTTTCCTGCCTTCAGGTTTTGACCACCCTAATACATCAAATTCTCTTCTGTTTTAAACAATCATACAGCTTCTGCTCACTCCCTGATACCCTCACTAGTTGCAGTTGCTACTTTGTAGGAGGTTCATCATTCATATGTCAGTGGTATATGGAACTAGATGTTAAAGTCCCTTCCAATTGCAACCATTCTTTAACTCTATGATTCTGTGTAGCTCAAATTCATATATAGGATATAGTTCACTGAAGAACTGACTCTGTCTTGGTTGGTCTTGCACAGGCATTGTTTCCTTCTGCTTGCTAAGAAAGGCAGTAATCAATCACAGTTCTTTGCTGCTGTGTATGAGATAAAGCCATTTACATCAGCCATCATTGTGTGAGATAAAGCCATTTACATTTACTTTTATTTCTGCACCGCATCAATGCCACTCCCAATTTCTTTGTGTGCCCACCTTCATTCATTGCCAGAAAGCACTGCTTGGATTTCTGCTGAGGGGATCTAGCATCATCCTGCCTTTTCCAGGAAAAATCCCAGACTGAGATGAAAGCATTGGGCAGGTCCCACCCTATCACACCTACTTCTGAAACTGGTCTCAGGCTGTAAGGAGTTTTTTTCTTTTGTCATATTAATGAAGAAATAATAGTGTTTGTCTCAGGTCAGACTTGCTGAGTTGGGCTGAACCTTGAATATATATTTCCTATGAGATGCATGCTGTCCTGGCATGGAAGCAGTGTAGAAATTACAGAATTTAATCTTCTCACAGCAATTCCGTGACACACACCAGGATAGAATTCAGGATTTCTGGGGTCCTTAAGTTACAGATATTCCTCCATGTAATGCTGTGCTTGGCATAAAGGTATAAAGTCCATCCGAATTAGCCTGTGCATGAGCTGTCAGCATTAGGAATTACAGGAGAGTAGTGGCACAATGTGTTGCCAGTTTACAGCAGATTGGCTGTGTCCAGTTTTGATCTCCCTCAGTTTATGAAAGACACTGATAAACTGGAGTAAATCCAGCAGAGGTGGTCAGGGGCGGAAGCACTCGCTCTGTAAGGAGAGGCTGAGAGAACTGGACCAGTGTAGCTTGGAAAAGGAGAAGTTTAATAGCAGCCTTCTTAGACCTACACAGAGGTCATGAAGAAGTTGAAGGCAGCCTTTTCACAGCAGTACATGGCAGGAGGACAAGAAACAATGGGCTGAAGTTGAAATGAGAGAGATTGGATATAAGGAGATATCTTTTCACCATGGGGATGGTCAAGCCAAGGTTGCCCAGAGCAACTGTGCAGTCTCTTTTCTCCCTTGGATGTTTTCAAGTCCTGATAGATAAAGCCCTGGGAAGCCTGGTCTGATCTCATACGTGACCCACCTTTGAGTTGTATGTAACAGAGGGTAGCACTAAATGACCTTTTGAGGTCTCTTCCAACCTGAATTATCCTATGACCATGTGATTGTTGTGTAGCCTTTTTGGCACTGACTTGAATGTCTGCATCCTCTGAAACTTCTGGTATTTCTGCTGCACAGCAGTTGATGCAAAGAGTCAAGGGTAAAACAGAACCTCAGTAAAAACCTACTTCAGATTTTCGAAGTATTTTCTTGGAGAGTTGTGGAGAAAAAGAAGTTTCTTAGTTTTATATGTAATAAAAATCTTTTCATTCAGTCTTTGGAGCTTGAATTTTGTATTTACTGAACCAAGTAAAGCTCCATGATATTAGCTAAGAACACAGTATGCATTCCAGATAAATAAATCACATGTATGCAGGAATTATCAAAACTGTACATGCTACTCCATCTGCTGGGGAAATCAATAACAACTTCCAGTATTTAAAAGGTGAAGACATTCTTCAATCACAAAGGCAGGGCTTTTCCAGTCTGCATTGTGTATGTAGGCAAGTGTCTTTGCTTTTGCAGTACTTATACTACAGAGGACACGCAGGAAATCTTAACTTGTTCAGGGAAATTTTGTTTTTTTTAAATTCTGCAGATATAATTACTATTTTTTTGCTCTGTTCCCTTTATTTCAAGATGCCCAAATCAACATGGTTGACAGGCTGCAGCTAAAAGACACAGTCCTGAAGAGTTTGGCCTTCCTTTTCTATGCATCATAGACTGAAAACATAAGAATGTTTGCTAAAATATCTAGAGCAGCTCTCAGAAGTCTTTGTGATCCATGATTGCATTCTGTTTGTGGAAGCCTTAGCTCAGTGGTCCTTGATTAACACCTCTCTAAACAACATCATCAGCTGGAAGTTTCTTCACCAAATTCTGTAATGACTCTGCATAGAGGTAGATGAGAATGACAGTGTTCACAGTACCTGAAAATAACAGGAAGCATGTTAGCATGGAATTAAAATTTCATATGTTTTTGAAAGGTAGTAGGTGTAAAGGTTATGTTGCCTCTTCCATGAGCTATGAGGTCCCATGTCTGATAGTAACTTCTCTCTTGAAATAGAAGAACCTCACAAGAAAAAAATCATGAAAGAGTAAAGGCTAGAATTATGTGGATTTCATAGCTGTCTTTTTATTATCATTACATAATCAGTAACAACAATTTTTGTCCAAAGTAACACACACATTGGAATGGAGAGAGAGGTCAGAGACACTGAGCCTCAATCTAAATCTGGATTTGTGTTTGGATATGCAGGTAGAGACTGAGGATTATGTTAACTGTCCTGAAGACTCACATCCACTGTTTATTCCTATATTTTAAGCTTGAGGAGCAGTGAGCACCTTTCAGGAGTATGATTGCTTCATTTTGGTGAGAAGTAAGCTTTCATTTGGACCAAAGAGGGTGTTAAAGTGCTCTTCACAGCCATGAAATCTTCAGTTTTGCTCTTCTTTTGCAATGAATAAAAATGTGTGTTTGTTTCCTCTATGATGGCATATTTGTAATTCAGACATTTGTCATAGAGACTGACTGATGAGTAATGAAATATAGTCCCTTCTAATCTAGTCTGAATTGAGTATCTGATCTCAAAGAGAAAGGGTTTCCATCACAGTCCTTACTATGTGCCAGAGGTCCACTTGATGCTGAAGACATAAATTCTTGAGTGTTTTTTCAATCTCAGAATTTGACTAGCATCTCTTCTGCTGTAGACTTTCAGATCTCCATCATAAGGCCAGTGTTCAAGGAAAAGCTGTAGCATTGCAGCCTAGTAGATACTGTGTTGCCATTTATTGTAAGATGCCACAAGCTTTGTCAGACTTTGCAGTGGAAACCTCTGAACTTGTTGGGCTTTGCATGGACTTGCCTTGGCCTGCCTGTAGATTTGTTTTAGCCTGTTTATCTGTGTTAGTGATTGTCTAATGACCAGCTAATTATTACTTACTTTGTTTTAGCTTTGTACAACTGTGTGGTATAACACCTAGTCTTACATATCTTTTGTAAATAGATATTAGAAGATTTTGTAATTAGAAGATATTAGTAACAAGTACTTATTATCTCTAGAATGAATAAAACTCCCTGTGAGTATGGGTACAGGACGATATCAGAGGCCTCAGGGCTATGAACAACTCACAGAGGTGTCTTGCTAGCAGTCAAAGGAAGGCAACATTTAGAAATGGATAAAACCAGTTAGGGATAACAAAAGAACAAATATTAAGTATCCAACATATGTAATAGATACCATATGTACTAAGTATATGTGTAACATGGAGTTGGAGGAGTGTGAAGAAATGCCAAGGTACAGCGTGTGTTAGAAAACCTGTGAAAAGGACTCCAGGCAGACTTGAAGTTGAGGAGGAAGAAACCATCAACATCATACTGGCAAAAGACTTGAATACTGAGAGCTCACTGTTCCCCTCCTCCTGCACTGATGCTATCATTGTTAAGACCCAGAGGGGCAGTGGAAAGAAAAGCACACTGAAAAAAAAAAAAAGGGTAGGTATTTCATAGGCATAGTAACCACAAAATGACAGAGTTTTCAATTCTGAGTGAAGTTAGGAGGGGTGCCAGCAGAACTGCCACCTTGGAATTCTGGCAGGCAGATTTTGTCTTGTTTAGGAGACTGATTAACAGAGTCCCTTGGGAGTCAGTCCTGAAGGGCAAGGAGCCCGGGAAAGCTGGGTGTGCTTTAAGAAGGAAATCCTAAAGATACAGGAGCAAGCTGTCCCCATGTGCTGTAAGACAAGACAGTGGGAAAAAAGACCAGCCTGGTTAAATAAAGGATTTAGGCTGGAACTCAGGGGGAAAAAAAGAAAGTGTATCATCACTGAAATGACGGACAGTTAACTTTGAGGGACTGCAAGGATGTTGTGAGATTATATAAGGAGACAATTAGAAGGGCCAAAGCCAAACTGGAACTTGGTTTGGCCACTGTAGTTAAAGACAACAAAAAAAGTTTTTATGAATACATTGACAGCAAAAGGAGGGCTAAGGAGAGTCTCCATCTTTGCTGTATGCAGAGGGTAGCATAGTGTCAGGGGATGAGAGAAAGGCAGAGGTACTTAATGCCTTCTTTGCCTCAGTCTTTAATACCAAAACCAGGATATTGTCCTCAGGATATTCAGCTCCCAGAGCTGAAAGTTCATGACAGGGAGCTGAGTGAAGCCCACATATTCCATGAGGAGATGGTTAGTGACCTGCTATGCCAATTAGAGACCCACAAGTCTATGGGCCCAGATGAGATGCACCCAAGAGTAATGAGAGGCAAAAGAGCTTGCCAAGCCACTTTCAATCATTTACCAGCAGTCCTGGTTTGCCAGAGAAGTCGCAGTTGACTGTAAACTAGCAAATATAATGCCCATGTACAAGATGTGTCAGTAGGATGATCCAGGGAACTACATGCCTGTGAGCCTGACCTTGGTACTGAGGAATGTCATGGAACAGATCATCCTGAATGCCATCATACTGCACATACAGGACAAACAGGGGATTAGGCTCAGCCAACATGGGCTTACGAAAGACAGGCTGAGCAACCTGATCTCCTTCTATGACAGTGACGCACCTAGTGGATGAGGGAAAGGCTGGTCTATCTAGACTTTAGTAAAGTGTTTGACACCGTGTTCCATGGCATTCTCCTGGAGAAACTGGCTGCTTGTGGCTTGGATTGGTGTTCTCTTTGCTGGGTGAGAATCTGGATGGATGGCCAGGCCCAGTGAGTAGTGGTGAGTGGAGTTACATCCAGTTGGCGGCCAGTCACAGGGTGTGTTCCCCAGGGGTCAGTATTGGGGCCAGTCCTGTTTAATATCTTTATTGACAACCTGGATGAGGGGATTGAGTGCACCCTCAGTAAGTTCACAGATGCCACCAAATTAGGTGGGAATATTAATCTTCTTGAAGGCAGGAAGGCTCTACAGAGTGGTCTTGACAGGCTGGATCGATAGTCTGATGACAGCTGCATGAGCTTCAATAAAGTGAAGTACTGGGTTCTCCACTTGGGTTGCAATAACCCCATGCAGTGCTACAGTCTTGAGACAGAATGGCTTGAAACCTGCTCAGCAGAAAGGGACTTGGGGGTGTTGGCTGACAGCCAGCTGGATATGAGGGAGCAGTATGCCCAGGTGGCCAGGAAAGCCAAGGACATCCTGGCTTGTACCATAATTATTGTAGCCAGCAGGACTAGGGAAGTGATTTTCCTGATTCAGCACTTGTGAGGCTGCATCTCAAGTACTATGTTCAGTTTTGGGCCCCTCCCTTCAAAAAGGACATTGAGGTGCTGGAATGTGTCCAGAGAAGGGCAACAGAGCTGGTGAAGGGTCTGGAGCACAAGTCTTATGAGGAGCAGCTGGGGAAGCTGGGGGTGTGTAGCCTGGAGAAAAGGAGACTCAGGGGGGACCTCATCACTCTCTACAACTACCTGAAAGGAGGTTGTAGCGAGGTGGGGACTGGTCTTTTCTGCTATATCTCAAGTGCAAGGATGAGAGGAAATGGCCTTAAGTTGTGCCAGGAAGGGTTGAGATTGGATATTAGATCACTAACCTGTAATGAAGGGGTACATACCCACCTTTTGTTATGCTTAGCTGAAAGAGATGAACCTGTTTCCAGAGATGTTTTTCCAGAAGAGAGTGAGAGGGAAAGCTTTGTTCAAGGAAGAAGTGTGGTTATGTCATGAGTTGCTTTCATCCTAGAGAGGCAAGCTGTATGACTTTAGGAAAAGACACCCTACATGCTCCTCTGGATGACATTACTGGATTTGGCCTTCAGCACTTGACCCAAATACAGTGAATATGTGGTTTAATTTATGAGATATTATTTGGGGATGATTCAAGCAGTCATCATCCTCTGATACCAGTATCTGCCATCTTTCAAGAAAACCTTTAAATGGTTCTGGAATCAATCTAGTTAGATCTTGTGAAGTCTTCCACTACTGAGACTTTAAAGGAAGAAAGAGGAAACCCACTATGTTTAAGAGCTTTGTCTAACAGTATGTACAGTGATTTGGGTAGAAGAGTCATTACATTTCAGAAGTTGTATCAAAACAGCTTAGCTTGGGAGCATGTCTGTGAAGGAGAAGGGTCTGTGATGGTATTTAAAGGAGACCATCAAAGACAGAGGAAATTAAGCTGTTACTGTGTCATTTTAAAAGACTGGAGAACAAGCCACACTGATATTAAAAGGAAATATTGTAAGCCATAGGCTGTTTCCTATGAGGCCAAAATGCAATCCCTACAATTCAAATTGCTCTTCATATGTGTGAAGGACAGATTTAGACCCACGAGGAAAAGAAAAGCTGTGAAGAAGAGGAGGAGGGCTAACAGCTTACTTCTTGGCTGTTAACATTGAATAATTAAACACTAGCAGCCAAAAGGAAAGCTGTTGTTTTCCTAGTCCAAATACCCAGCCAGGAATAAAACATTAAGCAGCTATACAAATGATGTCTTTCATTTTCTTTTCATAAAACAAATGACTAAGTTAAACAACATATACTTTGGATACATGGAATATAAGTGCATTTCACATAGCCAGAATTGTAAGTTCTGGAATTTGTGCTTTGCATTTGATGGGTAAACTGAATATTACTAAATGTGCTGAGTTTTTTTACCTTTCAAATTCAATGTGCATCTGTGGAAATTAAAGCTAGTGTCTGGAATACTAAAGCTTTAAACTATGGCACCTTGTGAAAAAGAACCCCTAAAGGGCTTGTATATGCAAAATATTACCTGTTTTGGTTTTTTTTCCAGCTATGTTATTTGATTCAAAAATTTTATTATTTACTGATCTTGTCCTGATATTGTAAAGTGAGTCATTAGTTTGTGCTTTTACTGATGGAGGGGCTTAAGGTGTTGTGGCATTAGGCTCTGGCCCCTGCTACTTTTGTAGTCTTTTCACAAAGGATGAATTTTGCAGTAGTTCTCAACCTGCATCTTAAGTTTACCAGAGAGGAGAATAAAATAAGTTATTTTACTGGTAGTTTTTATTGTGTCTAAAGTAAGGATTGTAAAACATTTAGTGAAACAGAGACGTCACATTCATGATTTAAGACTACATCCCAGACCCATTCACACGTTTTATACTGTAAGAAAACTCAGAGAGGAAAAAAAAATCCTAAGAAAAAAAGACATATGAAGTGAACGAGATATGGCACTTAGAATCCAGCATGTCTGACAGAAGAAATAGCCCCCAGAGCCAGGAAATTGTCATCAGGTAGCAATGATATCAGTCTAGAGCTCCTTCCAGCTTTGGATCACGAGGCCCATCAGCAGAGCTCCCTGTACACAGCACCCCTTCACAGTCACTCGTCAATCAAACAACTCTGAAAATAAAGACCACATGTCATCAAATTTGTGGAATTCTTCTCTTCCTGTTTATGCAAGAGCTGCCAGATCACTTATGCTGCTGCACCAGCTTTCTGTCCTCGTAGAGGCGGGTGATTTTCTTTTCCTAGTGTCAGTGCCGATAAGTCTTTTCACTTCTGGCGTGAAAATTAATTGTTGTTATAAGACAATTTCGCACTGCTCGGGACACCTTTATAGGAATGCAAAGGTAGTAGCTCTGAAAGGCTGTTTATTCACCTCTGCCACAATGGATAGGGAGGAATAGAAAGATGAATCCAGAATACCATGTTTACCTAGAGAAAAGCCTTCATACTCGTTTGTATAGGTTGGATTCAAGCACTGGAACTGGCGAATTGCTCCAAAGTGTGTGATTGTGTGAAGGCCACAGGAGCAAAGTAGAGAGGCACATACGAATGACTGTTGAGCTGCATTAATTCTTGAAGTGTTACTAGAGATCATGATGTCATTTGGCCTGGGCCAAAGCTATACTAGAAACAATATTCATGCTTTCATGAGCTGATTGCTTGTCGATGCTCAGGCCTGTGCCCACATTCTGTTCAGTTTACTTGGATAGGTGCAGCAGGTATGGGTCAGAACAGCCCTATTTCAGTGAATTGTAACCTGTATGTACCTCACTCCTGCTCAACCTACATCTTCAGAGGTGTCATAAGAAGTTGAGATCATTCCTTGTAGTAACCATCACTCCTCTCTCACAGAGCTGCACAGATAAGGAAAAGGTTGAAATTTATATTAAAAACATTCAAAAAAAAAAAAGCAGTACTTTTGCTGGCAGTTTTCCCAGAAGACCATATGTCAACCTTTTCTGGTCAATGTAAAAACCACGATCAACTGTTATGGATTAGTGTCTCACCTCAGATGTATCGCCCCACGCTTTGTTGCCTCACTGATGCCAACCTGCGTCCCTTTCCAAGTGACTTCGGGCTCCCTTTGTGTGACCTTTTGCTCGAGGCTATCTCCAGTGCATGTTCCCAGAGAAGCCATCATGGGCTCACAAAACATAGTCTACATGTTTCCCAGAGCCAGGTTTTCAGTCGTTCTTTTGCACTGCCTGGGCCAGGGCCCTGTTTCTCCAGTGTTGCTTGTCCAATATTAAAATTTTCTTTGCAAAGCCTTTTTCTTTGTTGAATCCTAGGTTTCTTTTTTTGATTATCAGAGGAACATCCCCTTTCTCTTCCACATCTGCCTGTGTTTTCATTCTTTAACTCACAAGACAAATTTCAGAGGGCTCTCCACCCTCCTGGCCCATGAGTACAACCTGATGCCTGTTCTTTGCTGGTCTTTGTTCCATATGCTGAAGATGAAGGCTTTGCATATTTTTTAATGTTCTCCCATAGCATTAATTCTTTATATCCAATATGAATTATTGGCAGATTAACAGCAATCTGGAAAAGCAGATGGTGCTTTCCAGACCTCCCTCCTCCTTCCCTGTCATGGTTGAAAGGAAACTAACATTAATGCAGCCCCAACCTTCAGTGAGAGCACAGGCCTACTCAGTGTGCCAGGCTGCCAGATATTTACGTACAACTTTATCTCATGTACGTACTTCCTATTTCTTCTGGATATAGAAAGAAACCTCTAATATGTATCAGTTTTTCTATGCGGTGCCAAAATTTTATCTACAGTTACAGATGCAAATATAAACTCACCTTATAACTACTTCCATGTATAATCCCATAACTTTCTATCGGTGGCTCTGCATTTGTACTTCTAAATGCATAGATGTGTGTTCACAGAAATACATATGTGTATATGTGCATATGTATGCATCAGGTGTGCATGTGTACTTCCTAAATCCATTTGGCATCAATATTGGCATGTTGCTTGGTGGAAACTCTGAAATTTAAGTCTGATTCAAAGTTGTTAGCATGGCTTGGCATAGCAAATGTCCACCAGCTACTGGTTAATCACAGACATCTTCCCTGGCTAGAAACAGATTCTTGTATCACTTTCTCTGCACAGTTGCACTATGTACTGCCGTTATGCTTGCATCATGTATGACATCTTTTCAGTCCTTCTCTGCTGGACAATGTTCTTCAAAGATTTCTTGTCAAGAAAATTCATCATGCTAGTTGCACATGGCTTTTCCCCATACCAGTGCAGTGTTATTTGTCACCAATTGTACTCTTAACAACAGACAAGAAGTAGTTTGCATGTGCACTAATACACCTCAAGGTCTTTCTTCAAACTTCTCCCAGGAAGTTTGTTAAAAATTTAATTTTTTCTTAACAATTCTTTAATTTCATAGGATATAAGATTAGTATGAAATGCACTGAAAACAGCAGAAACTGTTAGCAAATAATATATACACATGTATATACATACCAACACACAGAGGTTTCAGTCTGCAACAATGCAACCTCTTCTTGGCAGATGCTTTCCCTTTGTCTTCAGTAGTCTATTTTTTGACCATCTTTTCTCCCAGCCTATAATTATTAAAATCTGTCACCACAGGCAGTGAAATTGTTTCTTCTTTATTCTTTATCCTTTTGTATACCAATAGCCTGTGCTGTTCCTTACTGTGTTACCTGTAAGAAGGATTATGATGGAAATCTTTTCAAGACAGAAGGGATCTCACAGCTCTGAGGGTTAATGAAGCCTGTGGTACCCTCTTAAATTCTGCAATTCTGCACCACTTAAAATATTTATTTCTTCAGGGTTTTATGAAGAACAGTGTTTAGTTGCTTGGTCACAGCTCCCCTACATCGAGTGGCAAGATGTCACCTTATCAATGAATGCAGCATCAATGAGTATAGACAGCACCTTTGGCAAAAAGCACTGCAGGGAGAAAACATCAACTGGGATGTGATGGAATTTTGTGATGTTTTGTTTTGGTTTACTTTGGTTTTGTTACTCTCTTTCATTCATGATATTCTGGATGTTTGGGAAGTATCAAGTGTACTCCAGGCACATATGAAAAAACCCTGTGTTTTCCTCCATCCCATGTCCAAGTGCCATCTCATTTAAGGTCAAGCATATTAATGTAAAGTTTGCCAGGAGAATTATGAGTCCTGTGATGGAAAATTTATTTATTACCAGTTGCTCCTGGTGTCACTTCAGACCATTTCATGCTCATCATATAAACAACTCCTTGCATTTACTTAGCTATATACTTATACTCCAAAAGGAGTAGCATATGGTGTGAAAACCAGATGCCCCTGCCCACATGAAAGCCCTATACATTTGCTTGAATGTAGTCAGGAAACAGTCACGATCTTCTTCCCACTCTCAGAGGAGTCAGCTGAATGCAGCCAAGACCCTGTTTAGCTCTCAGTGACTGTTAGTGTTGCCCAGGCTTTCCTGAGGGGTAATGGGTAGGACTGTCTTGTCCCATGGGAACATTTCATCATGCTTCTCTGAACTTCTTATGATTTGTGAGTTAATTCACTCTACTGACATAGTCTTCCTTTTCCCCTAAAGGCTGTCTAGATTCATCCACAGAAACCTTTTACTCCACTCCTCTCCAGCATCTGTCTCTGTATCTCATTCTTTGTATCTGTGGACCAGTTAACATAATTAGGGACCTCCTTTCCAATTGCACTCTACGCATGGTTTTGGTCTCTGCTTTCAGAAGGCAAGTTCACATCCTGTCTAAAACTTGTCTTTAATTCCTCATCTTTTTTAATCAGTACTCTAATTGAGAACCCATCACAAAGCCTGTAATAAGTCACAGATTTCACTTCTATTGCTTCTTCACTTCTGACCATTCTTTGTTCAGAGGTCGGTATTTATGTCAGCCATTAATTTTTTATAGCCTCCCTTCGGCTGCCTTGCTCCTACAATTTTCTGGCATGTGCAATTGTAACAGAACACGATGCTCTGAACACTAACACGGGTCCCTTCCATGTGGCATAAAATCTTTGGCGTGCTTTGCCATGAGATGATGGGTTTGTCTGTGTGCAGCGAGGTCTGGTTCCATGCTCTGCCAGTGACCTGCCATGCGGGGGCAGAACAGCTCCACCTTGGAACATGAAATGAGCTCTCCCAAAGAGAGCCGGTGGCTTTGCAGCTCAACTCTCCACAGGAGCAGATATTCCATTGAGGAAACCCGCAGGATTAACTGAGTTCCCTGGAAGACTCTTAGGTTCAGGAGAGTCTCAGTAATCTTGTGTTGTCCTTCTGCGTTTTTTCAGTAGCTGATTCGGCTGCTCTTACTATAGCCCCAAGTCATAGGAAGCCCACAGTCATGAGAAATTTCCTATCTTCTGCTGCACCTGAGTTGCAAAACAAGCCAAATTCAGCTCCAAATATATTGTGAATATCAGAATGAGACAACGTTACACATGACTACTGTGTGTAGTAGGAAGCATAGTTGTGTAGTCTGGTCAAGTGTGACACCAGTGGGAATTGCATGTGCAGAAGAACATGGCATGCAGTAGTGGTCTCCGGCGTATGGACCTCTGCATCTCTCATGCAAACTCCAGTTGTACGATGTGAAGAGACATGGCTTTCTGGTAGGACCTATATTATTTTAATATCCTACTTTTTTCAAGATCTCTGGGCATGGACAGTAAAATCTTTAAAGGCATTGATTCTATTTTTAGTGATGCTATTCTGAAAGTCTTCCCTGCAGAAACTGCGAATACTGTTTTAAAAAGTCTCTGCAGCTCTAAGTCATATGAGTCACTAAAAAGGGTTTATGTCTTCCTTTCTAGATTTAAAAAGAGTTTCTTCCTCCAGTAGGTACACACAGAAAGACTGATGGGTTTGTCCTTTCAGTCAGGTTGAAAGGTGTTGTTGAAGGCCCTTTGACATGTTTTTCTCGTGCGTCAGATGATGCAGGCAGTGAATGGACAGCACTGTGCCTGATGTTTGACTTCAAAATAGCATTTGATACTGGGCTTGGACTGTCATTTCTGTCCTGTTGGTGAAGCCCCACTTTTTCATGCCACTTGATTCTTCTTTGTTGCATGAGACCTGCTATTAAAGGCCAGGATTCAAGCATGGAATCTTTATATTTTTGATCTTTTATTAAAAAAGTTATCACATAAGCAAAAAGGCCTATATGGATGTGGAGGCAAGGACCTCTGTTCTCCCCTCCACTTCCACCTACAAAGGAGCTTCCCTTCTGAACTGAGTATCAGTATATTTCTGGTAACACTTGGATTTCAGTCCTCTCTATCCCATTCTGGAAAAACTTCCTGATGAAATCAGTGAAAATTGCAAAAAATCTATTTTTTTTCCAAACCCTGAAAAAAATAGTGTGAAGCCTTTAAAAAATTCCCAGTAAAATCCAATTCCTTAAATCCCTGAAGGAAGAAATCTTATTACCTTCAACACTATTATATACAGGGCAAAGCCTGTAAGGCTTATCTGAGTGATTGAAAAAGGCAAATTAATGACAGCACTGGAAATTACCTGTAATTATCAGTGACACTGGGTCAGCATCATTGCGATGACAGTCTCACAGAGTGGTGATTCTGACTGGTTCAGGATTTATACAAAACTGCAAAACAAAACATGACCTCCACAATCGTATCTCTGGAGCATTTCGGCCTCTGAATTCACAATCTACTGTGTAGCCGCTTTCATCTTTTGAAGAGCAGTTAAATTCTGAAGGGTCCCAAGCGTTTTCCTGGTCAAAATCGCCTCTCCTTTCCCATTCATATTTACTCAGGCTTCTCTTCACTGTCACCATCACACAATGTCTCTTCAGCCGCTATAACAACTGCTTATATAGAAAAGTAATAATAGGAAGGCATTTAATGAATTTTAAGCTGACTTTAATGTAATTTAGCAGCTGGAAACAAGGAGAAGAGCCAGCACAGTGTGACCTGCCAGCTCTCTATGGATTGTCAGTGGTCAATGTAGCACATATTTCAGCACTGCTCTCCAGGGTACGCTGGCGATGTTTCTTTTCTCCGGCTACATTCCTGATTTCAATTAAATCAGCATCTGAAGTACTCTTTCTGATATAGTTAATGCCTTCCAATAAATGCTTCTGGCTTTGTTTCTCCCCAGACACTGTCCTTCCTCACACTTCTTTGCTCTGTGAGTGAAGCCGACATCACCTGAAAAGCAAAGCTGTTCTTTTTAGAGAGACTAAGACCAAAGTTTTGCCTTGAGAAAGCAGGGAAGAAAAAATAGTCTTTTGGTTACAGAGCCATAATTCCTTCGTTCCTAGGGAACATCTCCAAATCTTTCTTTTGTTCCTTCCCTGTTACTATTTCAATATTAGATCAGGAATGTTGTTGGGTTATTTTTTACTTTCTATAACTATAAAGGAATTTCCAACATAAAGCCACTCATCAAACTATACAGCTGAAGTTTTTAGTTCATAGAGACCAAGAATACCTTTAAGTTCTTTTCTCTTTATTTTCCACTATGTATATGAACCAAATTGTTAACACATTGACCCAGTGCCTTTGAGGCATTATAAAGCTTTTTATGACAGCCTACAATTAGTATTATATAGTTTCTTTTGAAGGAGGCTTGGAGCAGGTGTCTTAGCTTTCTGTTCCTTGCTTCCGTTCCCTCCAGTTCAATGAAAAATATGCAGTTTAACACCATTTATTAGTTACTTCCAGTTCAGATGTGTCTGTGCTAGACATAGGAGGAAACTACAGTTATATTCTAAGCTGGACAAAGGACTGCATTTGCCTTCATTTTGGCAAACTTTGTTTTGATACAAATTCATTTTTGCAGTTTTCAGCTGTTTTGACCTTTAAAAAAATAAAACAACACAAAAACACCCAACCACAAAACGCCTCTGTGACATTATTGTGATGAGCTCCGCAAACAGCTCTTTGTGGCGGCCCCACTACTGAGATGCAGAACAGCACAGAGAGTTGTGCTGGTGGCATCTGGAGCCATTCGGCTTCAGAGCTCTGCAGAAACTAACCCAAAGAAGACAGCAACCTTCTGACAGTTTCCTTTGCTTGCTATGGAAGGGCCTTCTAGATTGCTTCAGGTTCATTTGGCCAGATAACAATATAATCCTTCATTGCTTGTTGACACTCTCATTTTGCCTGTTTGGGTTGGTGACCTACAATGACAGCCTGAGGCTGCTGAAAAAAAAAAGTCTGCAGCAGATAGCTGTAGTTCTAGGTATCTGACTGCTGATGACCACCGTGTCTCCAAAGGCGTTCGATCAATTGCGTATTGTACTAGCTGAACATTTAAGGTAGGGTGAGGATGTCTGTACCTCCTGACCTTTATGGATTTCTGCATTGTATGAATCCCAGATGCTGGCAGCTGTTCCACTCACAGCTGTGCAGTTGGGCTACTCAAAGCCATATGGCAAAGGTTGCTCAGGGCTTCTTAGCACTGTCAAGCAAACACAGTGTTGCTACTTCCAAAAAGAGATGCTGGGGTAGGACCCATGGTGTGGAAGAGATGAAGGAGGAAAAATGAGCTAGCTCAGAGAGAGAGGGGAGAGCCTGAGGAATGCAGCTTGTTGTTGTTGTCAAATGGGATGAGTGTGAAGACCTCAGTTGAAACCTTTGACTCCCTTCCCTCACTGGAGTCAGCAGCTGCACGGGCATGGCTCTCTGCAGCTCCAGCATATTCAGAACAGGCATCAGGGCTGTGGTTGTTTGTCAGCCTGCTGCCCAAGGCAGCTGCATCCCCTGTGGTTAAGATTGGCCCTGCCTGCATAGAAGTTGAAGGCAAGAGGTGCCTCAGTCTCCAGAAACAAGATATGTAAAGGCCATTGAGCACTGGCCTCTCACTTCTATCTCTTCGCTGCCCTTTCCTGGATAATTTCACAGGCTGTAAAGGCTCAGGCTGCAGATAAACAACATTTAAGTTGGGACCACTGCTGACTATCCCTCCCCAGTTACACATTCTTGTCACTTCTCTTGTGGTGTCTCTGGCATCCCTACATACAGTCAGGAGATCAGAAAACTGACCATGTGACGGAAGTGAACCCAAGAGCAACGGTATGACACTTGTTTGAAAAAAACCCCCAAACAAAACCCCCAAACCTCAAACCATAACATTTCCATTTCCTTTGTCCTTTTCAAATGGACCCTGTCTCCCCTGACATTTCCCTTAAACATCAGTGGCATGTTGACAAATTCAGTGATTGTTATAATTAATACCTGTATCTGGCAAAGAGCTTGATGCATACAAAAATTCCTTATGATTCTGGTTATTATACATATGCATACAAGTTCCCTGAGAGATTAAAAAGCCCACATGCAAATTTTGAGAACAATTGATTTCAAAGTCTGTAAATGCATATGTACTTACGCTGTCTTGTACTATTACCTCAGTCTTGAAATACTCAGTTAATAGATGGGTTATTTTCTTAACTATATACTAAATTGTGAGCATCATGTTCTAAAAGTAGTTCTTATTAATATGAAAAAAGAGAATGTTTAACTAAGCCTGAGGGCTCCTAAGGAATGGTGTCTAATTGTCAGAGCTGTAAGAGCCTGAAAACATTGCTTAGAGCACAGAGCTGAGGTGTGAAACACATCACTAGTGCTGGGGGATTCATAGTTACTTGCAGACCACAATGTGAGTGGGCAGATTTGTGAGCCTTTCTGAAGGGAGTCATGATGCTTTGATGTGCCCAGTAATGACATTATGAGTTCTAATTGATGTAAGCAGTAAAGAGAGAGTGCCTCATGGCATGGAAAAAGAGACTGGCAGATACCACTAGTCATTTACTGTGCTTTGGTTAGAGATTGTCCAAGTGAACATCTCTCCATTTAATCACATTTTCCACTGGAAATTCCTCTTTCCTTCATATATCTTTCAACACACAAGACTCTCTGTGGGCTCATTTGAATAGGTTGCCACACAGGTACATGATATGAAACCACAGGCTGTAGCCTCAAAAGGAGCGGAAATACTATTTTAAAGATCTTGTCTCTCTCTGAAAGTCAGGCTGGCACTGTCTGTTGCTTTCCCACTTTTACACATACTTGCCTAAAAGAAACTCTACTCCTTAAGGACTTAAACCCCCCCAAGTAAATAAATGAAATCACTTTCAAGGGCCAAAAATGTGCAAACCAAAAATTGCTGTGGTTGTGCGGCACCTTCAGAAAATCGGAGGTTGTTTCACAAAATCCTGCACGCAAGGGGGTTGGAGCAATATTTAAAACCCGAGATGTGGCATATGTCTAATTACTGTATCTGTCTCTGCATAATGGTGCTAGCTCTGTGTGAGTAATTGGGGCAGAAGATGGTGTCTAAAATCCCCTTTCAGACATCACACAGGTGAGGAATTGGTGACAGTGTGGGAAACATGACTCACATCAGTAGTGATCGTTGAGATTAGACTAGAGAACAAACCTTCTTCTAGCTAGAGTGCTAGATGGTGACAGCAGAATCTCTATGGCATGTGGCTCTCTTGTTTGCCAGCTCAATAAATCACTTTTTGGGGCTTCTAGTTCCCCACCTGTAAAATGCAGGGTGGGACAGCAGTATTTGTCTTGGCAAGAGCAACGAAGAAGAGCTCTGCACAGAAGCCACCTACTTACCAGAACTGTGTCCTTGATTATTATTGCTCATGATGAAGCCTAAGGAGAAAGACTGAGGTGAAGAGATGCTGCTTTTAGGCAACAGAGAGAGGAAAGAGAGCTTAAGAGACAGACAGATGAGAGTCAGTCATGGCTGTGTCACTGAATCCTTTCATCATGTTTGCTTTAATGTTGCTCCTTGGAGGACTGTGTTTTAATAGACATTTTACAGTGGGGATACCAGTTGCAACTTGACTTAAAATCTGAACTGTACCATACTTACCATGGAAGCTTGTAAGAGGTGAATTAAAATCTCAGTATTGTTTTACTGCTTATTGGGTCTGAAAAATGCCCTTCATAAAAATAATGATCTGGGATGTGGCGGGTCAGCTGGATGGAAAACTACCTGAATCCAGCACCACAGCCAGCTGGGCAAGCAGGCACCAGTATATGTGCGTAGTGTGTCTGGATAACATGGGATCATCCAGGAATCACTTAAACCATCCTGTAATTCAGGCACCTTGTTGTGACAGGCTATTTCTGGGTCATTACTGGCTTAATAAGAGCTTCCTCTGAAGCTGGCAAGTTCCCTCTCCTGCCCCTGACTCAGATGCTATTGGCAGGGAGAAAGACTTGGAATGGGAGGTGAAAGTGAGCATGAGAGGATGGGTTCAAGAAGGGGCATCATTTCATGAACGCTGCAGGCCTTCTGGAGGGCATACTTATAGTCTGTGGCCTCCTAAATCTTGAAAAACACACCTGCAAGTGACACAGTATAGGGAGAAGTCAGTCTGCAGCATCTGCTTTCACCCTCTGGAGAGCAGAGGGTTGTTAATTCCTTTGAATGTTCTTTGGGAGGCATTAGTTACTGTTCAACAATAGCTAGTAGGGCATTTTGTTGGAAGATTAGCACAGAAACTTTGGTATCTTTATCTGGTTTTGTCCTCTTAAGTCTCATAGAAAGGATTGTAATCAGCGTAAGTGAAGGATATTTTAAAATTCATTTTTAGCTTCAGGAAAACAGTGGCATAATTATTGCACATAATTTTGCAATGAATTTCCGAGTAAAAGTAGTATAATTACAGTCTATGCACTCTCCTTGATCACCCACAGGTCTCTCTCCCATTCATTTGAATGGATTAAAAATTAACTGGTTTCCCTGTTCCTAATAATGATAAATGACCATAACGAGATAATAGAGTTTTGCTTACATTTGTAAATGATGCTGTAGAGTTTTGAGTGTTTTAAGGCATGTTCATATTTTTTGAATTCGATTAATTGTACATTATGAATAGTGGGAACCTGTTACTCCTTTTTTCCTGCTCCCTAACCCCAACACTCACCCCAGTTATATTATGTATCACTTTAAAAAACATAATTGTTATACTAATTCCAGTGAGTATAGGAACTCAAGTGTGTGAAATACAAATGTAGAAGGAAAGTGCAACCCTAAAGAGCAGAAATACTGGTTAATAGGATTATAGAAGAGGTCATGTAGAAAAGATGGAGAAAAAGGGGAAACAGAGCACTATCTGTCTTGTGTAACACTGTCTTATACAAAATGCATGATACAAAGACTTCTGGTGGGAGGTTTTCTGAAACATATCTAAACTATTGTGTTAGATCCTGACTGAATGCTCTCATGACTGAGCACAGGCTGTTTAGGGAAGAGCAGTGGGATTGCTGTGCCCTCTGTAAAGGTGCTCCTTGACTTTGCAGAGCTCTAGCAGAAATCCAGGGAGCTGTCTCCCAAGACGCAAGGTCTAAGGGCAGAGTAACACCGAAGATGCTGTGGTGGAGTTAACAAAACCTTCTGAACAAAATATAGAAGGTGAGACAATTGCAGAACTCTTCTGATTGCACCTATGTCTTCCTGGGAAATTTCAGCTGTCCAGATAGGCATTGCTAGGTTTGCACCACGTAAGCCACCTAAGAAGTCACTAGACTATGCTGCCAGCAGTTCATAATGCAAATGGTAGAGGGGCTGTACTTGACCTGTTGCTTGCAAAGTGGGAAGAACTGGCCAAAGGTATGGCAGAAATGGCAACTTGGCCTGCAGTGACCATGAGATGACCGAGTTCAAGGTACAGAGGAAGACTGGAGGAGAAGCAGCAGAATTAGTACTCTGAACTTTATAGAGCTGAGTTTGGCTTTGTTAGGGAATTTGTATGCAAAATTCCTAGGGAAACTGCCAGAGGGGAGAAGAGCAAAGGAGGGCTGGCTGATTTAATAAAACAAAACCATTGTGCCTCATTGTGCAGGATGTACTTTCAGCAGAAGGGTCTCCAGACTAAGCATGGAGTTGCATGGTGAGCCAGTAATGCAACTAAATAGCATACAAGAATTGAAAAGATGAATGTACAACAAAGGAAGAGTATAAAGGTATTGTTTTAGCATTTTTTGACAAAAATGACTAAGGTTGAGGCCCAGCTGGAGCTAAGTCAAGGAGAGGCTATTAAGGGTAACCAGAAGGGTTTCTACTGGAAAACTAAATACAAAAGATGTTCAAAGAGCATGTAGGTTTCCCAGTGAATGGGGGAGAACAACACAGCAGCAAACTTTACAAAACAGGGTCCTCAATGTCTTTTTTGCATCAGACAAATTTTTATACATACCAGCATTGTTTGTTATGGAGGATAGCCTATAGGAAAGGAGCCACGAGTTAAGAACAAATACAACTGGATGTATTCAGATCCACAGGGCTTGATGAGATTCATCTGACAGTACTGAAAGTGTTACCTGCTGTCTATCATCTGTGAAAAATCAGGGTGGTCTGCAGAAGTTCGTAAAGACTGGAAAAAGATAAAGGGCTAAAATGCTTGCCTTTCATAAAGGCAAAAAGGAGAATCTAGTGAACAATATGACTGTTATTGTCACCTCAGTCACTGAAAAAGAACATCTTCTTGAAATTCATTTTCAAACATAGCAAAGACAGTGGCCTGTATGAGGAGGCAGATGGCACCGTTAGCAAATTTGCAGACTGTGTTAAGTGGGGGGGAGTGATTGACACACAGAATGGCAGAGCTCTAGTCCAGAGGAATCATCACAAAGTTGAAGACTGGGACAACAGAATTTTCCCAAGATTGAGCAAGAAGAAATGCAAGTTTCTGCATTCAGGCCAGAATAACTCCAGCATTGGTGCAAAGTGGTAACTGGCTAACCAACAGTCTGACTGGAAAGGACCTTAGTGTTATGGTGGACTGGTTGAATCATGTATGGTTGAGCCATAATTCATTGTCAAACTACATCCGCGGCTAGAAGGAGCATACCCAGTTGTTCTCACCAATCTTTACTTGGCACTGGTGAGGCTATACCTGGCATCCTGTATCCTCCTATACTGGCCCTCCTTCCTCCCCACCCTGTTCAAAGAAGGCTGTGAAGAAGCTGGAGGGAGCCCAGCAGAGGGCTGCCAGGATAGCAGAGGACCAAGAGCACATGCAGAGTTTGAGGGATCAGTCTGCTGAAGACTGTAGGTGTGATCTTAGCAACAGCCCACAGCAGCTGGAGGGGGAACAGCAAAGACAATGGAGCTAAATTCTGCCATTTAGTAGCAGATGATATGACAAGGTGCAACGGCCAAGAACTGCAGTTGGAATGTTCAGGTTGGATGGTTGGGAAAACCCATGAGAGGGGTAGGGCAGCCCTGGAACATGTTTCTGTGAGAGGCTGTGCAACCTCCACCCTAGGAAATTTTCAAGAGTTGGCCAGACAAACCACAGTTTGATGGGAGCTAGTGGGTGATACCGACAGTGTGAAGGAGGAGGATGGACTAAGTGATTTCCACAGGTCCCTTTCAAACAGCTTCTCTTGCTTTTCTATGATAAAATAGGTCATAAAAGATGCCTGTGTCACTAAGTAATGGGAGATACCTGTGTGATTACACAGATGCAAAGCCAAGATTATCAAGATGAGACAGACTGGTTTCTGGGTCAGGGAAAGAACAAAAATCTCTAGGACTGTTTTTAATGATGTTGATTTATCTTTTATATGTGTCCTAACAAAAGAATGGTCATATTTTTCTGCCTCCAGGAAATGTTTCCTGAAGCTTTGCTATTCCTGTTCCTGATAGCCACTGAGAAAAAAGTTTATTCTGTTTCCCAGTATTAGTCTATGCATCTTGTCTGTCTACAGGTTCCTCTCATGCTTCATCGGGGAGTTTGAAGTCACTTCTGCTGAGCTTTTCTTTGTTATGCACTTGTAAAATTATTTGGTACCCGAGTCATAACTCCTGAAACTTTCGCTTGATTTTTGCCTTCAGATGTCTTTACTGGGTTTGGATGGGTTTCATAGCTGTTACTAGCTTTAACAACCTTTGTCCTAGATCATACAACTGCAATGAGCATAACTTACAGAAACCTAACTTGTGGACTTCTCATTTACTCTGCATCAATTTCCTTCATATTAAGGGATACACAGTTTCTGTCCTTTCACAAAAAGAAAACAATGAAAGAAACAAAGCCAAGCCAATTTTTTTTAAGTAAACAACCAACTTGCTTCAGCCAATGTATTGCTCCTCTGAGCTCTCAGGGGAGAGCAGGTTGTAGTGGAGCCACCAGAATTGTAATTCTTTGAGGGCTGCAAGAGAGGAGAGGCATGAAAGTAGGTGCAGAATAGCCATCAGACTCACTGACTGTTTATGAATATATCCTTTGCATCTTGACATAAACCTGAGGAAGTTCAATGTAGTTACAAGTGCCTGCTCAGCTGAAATGAGGCTGTGGCCTCCCTAGTCTCCAGACAGCACCTTTTGCAAGGGAGTGTGTGTGGGACTTTCTCAGGCTTTCCAATTGCGTCTGTTCTATCTTGTGTTAGTAGTCACTGAACCACAGAAAGACTGACTTGGCTTCCTTCATATTCTTGTTGTGAATCAGGCAGAGCTGGGACCTGTGTCTAGTTCTCTCACATGTGATGTGAATTTCCCTCACAAGCACATTACAAGCTATCGTGGCATTCCTTTCTTCCTAGTTTTGACCCAGATTTGTGGCCCTCTTTGTTGATACTGTCTTATTTTCCTCCTAAGTTTGTATTTGACTAAGTAACATTTTCTAACAATAACATTCAACAGATACTTGCCCATGAACCTCTGAAGACAACAAGGAAACTGCAATGTAGGGCATCCCCTTTAAGAGATCCAAAGGTGTGGATCCTTTAAGAGATCCAAAGAGATCCACAGTAACTTCTTGAGGTACACTGACCTCTCATATGTCTTTTAGAGTTTGCTAAACCTCACCTTTAACTTGGTCTTTGTAAGTATAATTTCTCTGTAGCCACATATCTAGGAATCCTAGCAGCTCTATTGGAGTGGTTATTTGTACACCAAAAGAACAAAGACTGTAGGAGACCTCAGACAGCTAGAGACAGGATTCAATAGGCCAAAGCAAGGAAAGAAATGGAGAGTAGGTGTGTGTGAGTGCGTAAGAGAGGAAAGATGTTGCTGCAATGGTGAAATGAACATAGAAAGTGAGAAAAGTTGTTCTTTGCTTTTGTCTGTCTACCTGTCCTCCTTTCCCTAGTGTGCCATTGATAATAAACAATGCTCTTTGAATTCTGCTTCCAAATGTTGTATACAGTTTTCTGGGACTGTCTTGGACCTTTGCTGGGATTATGAATATTGTTATGTAGAATTTTCTGTTATATTTGGTGGTTTCTGTTCCTTTGTGTCATTGTTGCTTTATCTTCCTTGGTTTTTTCTTTTGTTATGTGCTATTTCACATTTGAATGCATGTTCCTCTCCCCGGTGCCATCTGATTCTGTCCTCTCTGATCTTTTTAGTTCTGCATATTTCCCCAACTTCACCTCCTTCTGATTGGCTACTGTCTGGATTATTGCTTTCCTGAATCAGTTTCTGTTAATGATTTGAAATTTTACTACCATATTCAGCTTTTTCAGCTGCACCTTTTGGTTTTACTTTGACACTATTCCTTCACTTTACATTGCTATCCCTAAACCATCTGATCCTGTAGTGACTTCTGTGATTCAGCTACAGAGCAAATATTGCTGTCAGTGATACTGAAAGCAACCGTGGTGGTATGTTCAGAGGAAAAGGAATTGGTCTGCACATATGTTCTGTAGTAGTCTAAATGGTGGAAGAAGAAGAGGCTGTTAGACAGCAATTACATAGTAGCCTCTCCTTTCACTGTGTGAAACTGAGCCCAAGTATGGCAGTAAGCTCTTACCTACTCAAGCAGTCTCTCGCTGACTCCATAAGAAAGCAGCAAGACAGAGTTTTAATTGTGTTTGGCTGCTCTTTTGAGGTTGCATGTGGACCGTCAGTGGGCTTTGCACACTCCAGATTGGAAAGCTCAGTTTTAGAAGAGCTGGCAGAGGAGTGCTGTAAATTTTGATCTGAAGTTGCATAAGGAGCTATTCTTGGTTCAGCGTTGCTCAATACCTTTATCAACAATTTGGAAGGAAATGTATAATCGTCACAGAGATGCAGATGATATAAATTGTGACCCAGTAGGTGGATGCCAGCATTAAAGACCTTCTGGCACTGAGTTCAGTTTGTTCTGTTTAGAAGAAGGGAATTGTTCAAACCACTTCTCATACCACTCTTTTAAAGGCAAATGGTGAATTACACAGTTTGGCATTCTCCACCCGC
>NW_008660355.1:0-3648 GCF_000695815.1 Acanthisitta chloris
TGCCTTTCCTAAACCCATGCTGGCTGATCCTCATCCCCTGGTTGTCCTATATGTGCCATGTGATCACACTCAAGATAATCTGTTCCATAACCTTCCTCAGCACCAAGGTCAGACTGAAATATCCTTGCATATTCTCCATCTTTGTTTAGAAGAATTTAAAATCTCCTTCTCCACTCTTCATTTTTCAAACTTACCATCTAGTCAAAATGTTCTAACTGGTTAAATGATGCAGAGCAGCTTAGCGAGCTCTTCCGCCAGCTCCCTCAGCACCCATAGATGAATCTCATCCTGCCTCATAGACTTGTGAGTGTCTAGTGGCACAACAGGTTACTACTTCCTCTTGGATTACAGGGGGGCTGGTAGACCCTGTCTACCAGCTCAGGGGCCTAGTTGTCCTGAGGATAACCAGTCTTACTGTTAAAGACTGAAGCAAAGAAGCTATTAAGTACTTCAGCCATTTCCTCATCCTTGCTGACAATGCTCTCTCAGTGTCAAATAAAGGGTGGAGATTTTCCTTGGCCCTCCTTTTGTTGTTAATGCATTTATAAAAACACTTTTTATTATCTTTTACAGTAGTGGCCAGATTGAGTTCTAGTTGAGCTTTCACCTTTCTCATTTTCTTTCTACATGATCTAACGACATACTTGTACTCTTCCTGAGCTGCCTGTCCCTTCTTCCAAAGTTCTGTAATTAATTATAATTAACACTAGAGTATTTAAACTAGGGAAGCAAAAGATGGAAGAGAGAATTCAAGTGACAGATATACAAATACATAGAAATACAGAAACATAGCAGACTCTAAGAAGGTACACTTCAACTGAATACACACAATCTTAAAATCTAATAATTTACCAAAAGGATACAAAGGAGTACAAATGACCTAACTTCTGTGCAATTTCAGTTATGATAAAATAATCTCTTTCAGTAACTGTTCTTATTAGCATTATTACCTAAACAAAAAAAGTCCTTGATGAAATTTTGTAGATGACATACCTTCTGTGTCAAACTGAGATCAGGATCCATTTTTATCATTTCCCAGCTGCCATAGCCATATTCATAGATACCTATTAACAGATTGGAATCATCTTCCTTACTCCAATCTATATCAAAATGAGCTGCTTTGGTGTGGCATGGGATGACATATCTAGTAGAAATAAATTAGAAATATAAATAGGCAAACGTCTCAAACTTAGCAAGGGATAGGAGAACATGTCACACATCACTAAGATTCTGGTATATTTAGTAAGTAATCCAGATAATTATCAGGCTTCCTTACAATTTCTATAAAATATTTATTGAAATCAGTACCAAAACATGTTTTAAAGCAGATCAAGATTAACATATAAATGTGTCCATGGATTGAGTCAGAACTGGCTAACCATGAAGATAAGCTTAAAATATTACTCAAGTGTAACTGCTAATTGAATAAACAGATACTCTGGGGACTTTGATACACAAGATAGCAAGCTAAAAAGTTCACAGGGCTAAACAACTATCCACAATTACCATCTGCTCCACTTTGACAAATATTGCTTTCTCTCAGGCAGAGGTGACACAAAGCAGCTCCTCAACAACCCTAATTTCTAGTCTGTAATAATTAAGAGCAACTGAACCCAGTCCCCAATAAATACAGTTCAGAAGCCAAAGCAAATACTGGCTTATAAGGAGAGGGAAAAAAGAATAAAGAAAGGATGTGGAACAGATTTCTGCTGCCAGTTCTTAGAGGTAATGGAGCAACACAGGTGTCCCAGTGTACTTAGAGTCTGGATTTCTTAAATATATACATAAAAGCCTTGAATAACTTTCTACATTATGTGTTCCTTTAAGAAGAAAAAAAAATACCTTTTCCTTTCTTCTGGATCTGCAGGAATGGATTTGTGCAATGGTGCCAACTCTTCTTCATGAGAAATGACCAGCTTTGCATTCACCTGCACTCCTGATATTCGGAACGTTGGGCCTTTAGCTTTCCCAAATCTACCTCCTTAAAATAAAGGACCAAATTATTAAAATATTAGCCTTTATGTTCATCTTATAGGCAAACATAAAGAAAAAAAGAAAGTTTGATGCTATAGCAAATGACTTTTTCTTAACCAAATGCTTTAATTAAACTCCAGAATCTCAAGGTCTTCCAGTTAATAGTAGCAGATTAATTTCAAATTTCATGGTAAAGCAAAAACATACTGCATTCTACTGTGAAATAGAAAAAACAGGGAAAGGAGGAAGAAAAACAAACCCAAAAAGTCTTCTTACTAAAATTTTTTATTTTAAATCACCTAGCATGCTAACATGAGCAAAATGTTTTCCCCTAATACAAATGCTTTGTTATAATTGGTGCAAGAATTATTCAGATCTCTTGATACAATAAGTTCCTCTCCCCTACCCCCAAACACACTTTACCTGCTCTTTCTTGTCCAAAAGAATTGTCCTTTAAAGCCTTAATGCATCCATTATGTACAAGTTCTCCCAGACGTCTAAGGTCCATCTCAGATTTATCAACTAGCTCAGCATCTCTAGCTATAGCATCTAACCTGGAAGAAAACAAATATGTTTTTACAGCTCTAAAACTTTAGTATTATGAATGACTCCTTCAGATTTTGAGACTAGAGAAGTGATCATATAAGTTATCATTGACACACACTTGCTATGCTGTATACAATTTTAATCCATGCAGCTAAAAGCAGCTATAGAAAAGAATACAGAAACTATAAAAAAAAAGGTGTTTCACATAAAGGACTATACAACAGGAAATATAAAGGATCCTAACTATGCAGTTTTGAGTTACATTTCAACACATTCTTTTAAATAGAAAAGGAACTATTATTAAGCCTATGGCTTTATCCACTCTATCAAACAAAAAACCTGAAAGATTGTCATTAATGCAGATTAAACAGGACAGTAGGTAAAGTATAAAGAAAAAGCAAGCAGTCTTGTAAAATGTAAAGATTTGTCAAACTGACTGTCTACATACATACCATATATACTGAAAGGAAAAAAATTAATTTAAATTCATGTTATAGTAAAGGCAAAAGATTAGGCACACTGTTTTCTCTTCAACCTATGGTTTCTTGGTGTATTGTTCTAATTTTAATGGAAACGAGGTACCAAATTACTATACAAATATAAGCAAATTAGTTTACCTTTCAAGTGGGCCACCAAATTTCTTGTAACTCTTGATAAACCTAGTAATAGAAAATAATTTTGCAGTTAAAAAATGCATGCTTAACTACATTGATATTTAAAAGGTATTTGTAAAGTCTTAGTACAAGGCTATGTGGACAATGCAAAGAAAATAAAAACTAGAGAGACTAGGACGGTTTAGTATATGAAGACAACCCACATTTAAAGCCAGAGTTCTATTTGGTTTAATAACTGATATAAATAAAACAATAGAAGATACAATTTATTTCAAAAATTACTTTACTAATTAGTTGTACAAGGCAAAGAATTCAGCAATGTGATGTGTCTAATCATAAAAATCAAATGTGGATTTATAGTAAAGAGAGAATTCAGATATTATGTCAGGCCTCAATAAAGAGAAGCTAGCTGCAATTTTATGGTGACTTTAAGACTTAGGAAAACATAACATGAAAGATAAAGGAATGCAAGCACAAGAATACCCCTGACAAAAGCAGTAAACCATTATATATT
>NW_008660355.1:3672-4602 GCF_000695815.1 Acanthisitta chloris
AAAGGCTATTTAAGGTTATTTATATAATAAAAAATATTTTATAAGCTTTATAGTATTTTAGAGAAGTATGAATATTTAAATTACAGAAGCAAAGCAGCATTTCACAAACCAAACAAAGTAAAGCAACGTAAAGCAAAACTCCTTCTACCAAAGAAATATTTTTAGCACCAAATATTGTGGGACCAGCTGTACAGATTCACTTATGCACTGTTTTTTGCAGAGCACCATACCTGCTAGTACATTTTGGATTTGTGACCAAAATAGAGTCAATGCTTCAGCTGTTGCTTAAGAGTGTTTTCACAGCATCAAGGCCTCTTCTGCTTCTCACACCACCCCACCAGTGAGTAGGCTCGGGGTGCACAAGGAGTTGGGAAGGGACAGAGCGGAGACAGCTGACCCCAACTGATCAAAGGGATATTCCATACCCTGGACTTCTGAAGAGGAGACTTTGGCCTGCTCAAAAGCCTGGTTCAAAGTGTACCTTGGGAAACAGCCCTTGGAAACAAAGGGGTTCAGGAGGGGTGGACATACTTCAAGAAGGAAGTATTGAAGGCGCAGGAGCAGCTGTCCCGGTGTGCCATAAGGCGAGCTGGTGGGGAAGGCAGACGGCCTGGCTGAACAGGGAGACTTTGCAGAAAATTCTGAGAAAAAAGAGAGCTTACCAACTCTGGAAAAAAGGGCAGGCTACTCAAAAAGAGTTCAGGAATATAGTTAGGTCATGTAGGAAGAAAATTAGAGAGACAAAGACACAAACTCTGCCAGGGGAGGTTTAGGTTGGATATTGGGAAGAGATTTTTTATGGAGAGAGTAATCAGGCATTGGAATGGGCTGCCCAGGGAGGTGGTAGATTCACCATCCCTGGAGGTTTTTAAGATGAGACTGGATGTGGCACTTAGTGGACGCTCCAGTAACCATGGTAGGGTTGGACTC
>NW_008660356.1:0-476 GCF_000695815.1 Acanthisitta chloris
ATACAGACCCACAGAGCCCATACAGACCCACAGGGCACATATAGACCCACAGAGCCCACACAGACACATACAGCCCGTACAGACCCACCGAGCCCATACAGGCACACAGAGCCCATACAGACACACCAAGCCCATGCAGTCTCACAGAGCCCATACAGACACATAGAGTCCATACAGACCCACAGAGCCCATACAGACACACAGGGCACATACAGACCCACAGAGCCCATACAGACACATAGAGCCCATGTAGACTCACAGGACACATACAGACACATAAAGCCCATACAGATCCACAGAGCCTGTACAGACCCACAGGCCACGTATAGACACATAGAGCCCACACAGTCCCACAGGGCACGTATAGACACACAGAGCCCACACAGACCCACAGGGTAAGTATAGGCACATACAGCCCATACAGACCCATACAGCCCGTACAGACCCATTGAGCCCATACAGACACACACAGCCCA
>NW_008660357.1:0-451 GCF_000695815.1 Acanthisitta chloris
GTTGTTGGCTGCCCGTGCTGCCTCGGGGTTGGGGTAAGGCTTGGGGAAGTAATCTGAGATCTTCCCTGGGCGCATGAACATCTCCCCGTTCTCGTCAGGGCCATCCTGTACCTCCACCTGGAGACAGGGACACACCTGAGCCCCCAAACCTGCACCTAAACCCCCAAACCTGCACCTGAGACCCCAAACCTGCACCTCCACCTAGGGACAGGGACAAACCTGAGCCCCCAAACCTACACCTGCACCTCCACCTAGGGACAGGGGCACACCTGAGCCCCCAAACCTGCACCTGAACCCCCAAACCTGCACCTCCACCTGGGGACAGGGACACACCTGAGTCCCCAAAACTGCACCTGAGCCCACAAACCTGCACCTGAGCCCCCAGACCTGCACCTCCACCTGGGGAAAGGACACACCTGAGCCTCCAAACCTGCACCTGAACCCCCAAACC
>NW_008660358.1:0-482 GCF_000695815.1 Acanthisitta chloris
CCTTTTGTGCTGTCGTAATCTTGGGCAAGCATACTTTCTTGCAACCGAACATTTTGGATTAAGGCATCTGTCTTTTCTCATTTTATTTGCATTCTCCCCCTCCCCCCTAATCTGTTGCATTTGTGTTACTGTGAGGAATCTTCTAGATTTACAGCAGAACTGGAATTATGCTGTGGGTTTATTATGGTTACCATCCATTCCTACTTCTTGTACCACAGTTTTTTATGGAAATGCAAATAGGATCAGTTATAACACCAGTCTCCACCAATAAATTCATTCAGGTCCAAAAGATTCTTTCAGTTTAACACTTTAGGAAGTGACTAAGAAACAATGTTGGACTAACCTTCATCTTTTTCAATGTCCTCAGTTTCCATGTAGCTCAGTGTGATGGTGTTCTTGATGGTCTGGTCTTATTGATGAGATGTTAAAAGATGAGGGTTAGCAAAGAAATTTCCTTTTTATGTGTTACCCTGTTTTTCTCA
>NW_008660359.1:0-470 GCF_000695815.1 Acanthisitta chloris
CATAACATTGTGTTTGTTTGAACCCTCTCTATCTGTCTAATGAGGGAAACATGCTGCCCAGAACTTTCACATGCATGTTAGAGCATTCAAGTTCATGCTGACAGACCATTACTTAATGTGAACTAAACTCAACTATTTTTTTCAGTTTGGTGGTAATCAAAGACCAGATCACATCCGAGAGGAACTGCTTATGCATCTTGCATCCCTGTGCATTGACAAGTCATTATTTCAAGTGGGCAAATGCCTTTCAGATGAGATGAACTACCCCACCAATCATGTGGTCAGAAACTTAAATGCATTTGGGTAATTTAAAAAGGTAAATACCTGTTAAAATACACTTGGAAATCTAAATCTTCTTTTAGACTTCCTCTTTGATAGATTTCAGAGATTCAGAGCATACAACATATTCTTTTAATTCTCCTAAACTATCAAGTGGTTTGGTGAACACAAATGTCCAAAAATCTGTGAAC
>NW_008660361.1:0-1077 GCF_000695815.1 Acanthisitta chloris
CCCCCTCCACCAGCCTCCCCAAGCTCAGGCCTCTGCAAGTGCTGAGCCCTGGCAGGATGGATGGGCACAGGGCCCCTCACCTGGCATTGTCCTGCACCTGAGCCAGTGCCATGCAGGATGAGGCTGCTCAGGGGCCGCTTGGGAGCCAGTGGTGTTGGCTGAGAGGTCACCACCACAGGCAGTGTGATATGGCCATGGCATGTCCTGCCCCAGCCTCTCACCCCCTGTCCTGCCCTGGGCAAAGCACGAGCTCTCAGGCAGCCTTGCCACGGCAAGTGCCTGTGGCTATGAGGGCAGCTCAGGGCAGCACTCTCCAAAGGGAATTCCGTGTGGGAAAGCCCAGTGCCTGCCGCTTTGGGGATGTGCTGAGGGCCAGCTGCCTGCGTGAGCTGCTGTCGGCAGGTTCCTGCCTGGCTGTGGAATTGGGGGCTATGTGGTGGGGCAGGGGCTGTGGGGCCTCCTGGTTAGCCCTGCAGCTGAGCCACAGCAGGATCTGCTCCTCCTGAGACTCAGCACCATGAATGGTGCTGAGAACAGGTGAGATGCCTGCCAGGCTGTGCTGCTGGCACCTGTGCAGTGCCTCTGGACGTGGCCAGGCCAGTGCTCACCCAGCCATGCTAGGGCCAGGAGTCTGTGTGTGGGAGCCGCTGTGAGTGAGGCAGCAGCTGTGGACAAGGGTTCCCTGCTGGGCTCTAGGTCTGCGAGAGGGGGTGGTGGGCAGGGCTGCACAAAAGCAGGACAAGGGCCTTGGGCACAGGGTCCAGCCCTCTGGGAAGGCCTTTCCTGGAGCCACCTGTCCCTAAACCCTTCTCCTGACGCACTTCAGCTGTTGGTGGGGAAGGATGGGGGTGACGCAACCCAGGGTGCGCACACGGCGTGGTGAAAACAGGATGTGGTGCTGGGAGACAGGCAGGAAGTTTCTGGGGGCCCCATGGGACCCCACCATGGGGCACAGCAGGCAGAGGCACCCACAGCAGCACACAGAGACCCTGGGCTTGTCCTTGTGGTCTGTCTGACCCCGGGTCTGTTGCCTCTGGCGTGGCACAGCGTGGGCTGGTGGCAGGACTGGCGGGGATT
>NW_008660361.1:1161-1556 GCF_000695815.1 Acanthisitta chloris
GGGGTACTGTATCTCCATCGCGTCCTACCGAGCAGGATTTAGCTGAGTCAAGGCAGCCGACGCTGATGCGGCCTCTCCAGGCAGCTGACAGGGACGTGCTGGGGTTGCTCCTGCTGCAGGCATGGCCTACAGGGCCTGGACTTGCAGCACAGGGATCCTACAAGGAGCAGTGGGGTCCCTACAGGCACCTCGGAGCAACGGGGCAAGACGGTGGGGATCAACCTTCCGTGAGGCCCTGCATGGCTCCTGGCCCTGCTCCTGGTCCCATCTGAGCTGCCATGGAGCCTGCAGAGAGGAGCAGGCACCGATGGTCCCCACAGCTGGCACAGTACCTGGACGTGCAGTGGGGGGGTCTGGCAGAGACAGGGGGAGCTGCAGGGCAGTGCTGGGGGACT
>NW_008660362.1:0-459 GCF_000695815.1 Acanthisitta chloris
TGGATGAGGAACCTCAAAAATGGATGAAGAGTCATCAAAAATGGGAGAAGAATTGTCAAAAATGGATGAGAACCCCCAAAAATGGAAGAGAAACCCCCCAAAATGGAAGAGAAACCCCCAAAATGGATGAGGAACCTCAAAAATGGGTGAAGAAGCCTCAAAAATGGGGGAGGAATCATCAAAAATGGGGGAGGAATATCAAAAAACAGATGAGGAATCGTCAAAAATGGGTGAGAAACCCCAAAAATGGATGAGGAACCCCAAAAATGGATGAGGAACCTCAAAAATGGAAGAGAAACCCCAAAAATGGATGAGGAACCTCAAAACTGAACGAGGAACCCCAAAAATGGGGGAGGGAACCCAAAAAATGGGGGGAGAATAAAAAAAAACACAAAAATGGGGGAGGAATCATCAAAAATGGGGGAGGAATTGTCAAAAATGGGGGAGGAACCTCAAAAA
>NW_008660363.1:0-468 GCF_000695815.1 Acanthisitta chloris
GTTATTGTCATAGGAAACCCTCTGGCCACACCCATATCTTAGAGAAAAAATATCAAAAATCTGCTGAAAATGCTTTGCGTGTATCAACTATAATTAAAATGGATAGAAGCAGTCTTAGAATGTTTCAGTTGCTTAAGGAGCCCTAGGTAACACAGAAGTAGCTTTATATTTTAGTAATTTTATCAAGTCTAGCGTGAAAATATCTAGATATATATCAGTACTTGATCCTTGATTTAAGTAATTGTAAGCAAAAACAGCTGCTGGTCTTAGCTATATTTCAATAACATGGTTCCCAGTACAAAGCAGAGGTCATTGAGCAACATGGGCTCATTTAACCTTTTGGGACACAATATTAGGGATTATTAGCGAGAGTGAAGTGAAGCACAAAACCATTGGAGCTATTGCTGTCCTCACAACATTGTGAAAAAATGCTGCTATTGGTAAGTTGCATCCAGTTCAGCTAGAATA
>NW_008660364.1:0-4445 GCF_000695815.1 Acanthisitta chloris
AATTTAAATTTTAAAAAATAAAATAAAATTAAATACAAAAAGGTGGTCCATGAACCAAGTAAAGAGGAGTTGTTTGACATTCAGGAATTTCCTACAGGCAATATTGTGTCTAAATGCAAAACTCTGATATTTTGCACAGACTCTCTGGAAGGACCCTCGCACAGGTTGCTCTCAGTTACAATTTTTGTCAAAACAGCAATGGATGGGTGGAGTCTAACCTGTGGTCCTGAACATGCCTATGCAGTGCTCTCCTGCTTTGCAGATGTCAGGAAAGTCATCTCTTGTGATACTGTTCTCCTTTCAGTGCCACCTGAATCATTCTGTTATCCAGGAAAAGCCTGGGTTCTTTAAAATAGTAAGTCAGTTCAGAAGTAGATAGCTCTAAAGTGTAGGTTTAGGTATTATGTAGCTGTGTGTCAGTTTTATGGACATAATCCCTCAGTTTTAACTGAGCTTTTTAATTTCACCTACGAAAAGAAGCCAGCTGAATCCTTCCAACCCCATTTAATTCCCATCTCTGTGTGCAGCTTCACTTTATGTTTCTTATAACAAAAAGGCTTTTAAAGTTGATAAATGGCTGCAGAGATTTTGCTTTTACTTTGTTGCTTTTCTGTTTATTTAACCAAGAGCAGTTCTTTTAGTCCTGACCTCAGCCTTGTCAAATAGACTGTGTTTGTCAAACTGCTCATGCTCCCATTAACTCCTAGCTGTTTCAGTTGTCATGTTTGATGAATGGCTCAAATGCTGTGAGCATCATTAAAAGCAGGGATACTGAGGGAAGTATTATGCTGTACTGAGTCCAAATACACGCCATAAATAGGAAAATTCCAAGCAAAGAAAATCTTTTATTGCATAAAGGAAATTGCAAGTGGTTTAAACTAATCTCTTTTAATGCCATCTTTCATATGTGCAGGAGACGAGGAAAAACCCCTCAGGTTTCATGGTTGGTATTATCTCTTTATGGTTAAAGAACATTAATAGCTTTATAACCCTATTTATACAGAGTTCATGGAAGTGTTTGGGTCTGCTTGGGGGTACAGGCTTGCTTAGTGGGAATAAAAGTGACAGAACTGTTCCCACAGTGCTCCATAGGGCCAAAGGATCTGTCCTTTCCGAAAACAGAACCTGCTCTTTCTGTAAGTCAGGGCTTCCCCTAAGTGAAATCATGCAGCAGAGTTACTCTGCCTTGCTTCCCTGGGCTAGACTGACAGGGTGCAGGGTGCTGGGCACCCTGGCCCCCATCCAGCACTGCCCTCCTCTCTTTCCACTGCAGCAGTAACCACAGCTGTGCTTTCTCTGCTGACCTGCCTGTAAAAGCTGTGCTAGTTCAGGCTTGCCAGGGTCGGGCAGCTCAGTTCTCCAGTTACACTCAGGCTTAGCATTACAGTTTATATTGTCTGGTGCTCCTGTCTGCCCTTTGTCGTACTTACAGCACAGCAAGAAGCAGAGTTCAGGATTAGTGCTGGGAAGTTGGGTAATGGCTTCAGCAGAAAGAAAAAATGTTGTTTTTGTCGGTGTCATGGTGTTGTTTGGTATTCTGGGCTATTTTTAACTGTCGAAGTCTACCTAAAGGCCAAAGGACTTGTGTTTGAATAATTTCTTTACATTCTTGAGGCAGATGAAATTATTTAGTTTAATATTTATGCAGATACATTTAAATATGTTAAGTTACACACTTTTAGACTGGTGACATTTCTGTTCTTATTAGTCTTAAGACAGAGTTGCTGGGAGGGTACTATTTTTTAAAGTTGTAATTTTAACTCTATGTGCGTATACATACAGACTGGTTCTACTATTTCTGACTATTACTTATGCAGATTTTTCATCATTAATAAGTGCACTGCTGCAGTATATTTTTCCTGGGCAGTGGTACAAAGCATTACAATGAGGACAGCAGGCAAACCATTACAACAGTTCTAAAACTACATCAGAAATTGGTCCTCAAGGTTTATATTTCCCAAGTTACAGCAGCACATCAAGCTTTTTTCCTTGCTAGAAGATAAAATTGTTTTATCGATCTCAGTTTTTTCTGAAACACAGAGAAAGGAAATAAACTTCCATTTGTGTCAGAAACTGTGTCAGCTGGAGCTTGTCTTCAAGTTAGTGTAACTCTTCCTGGGTGATCGAGCGCAAGCAATGGCAGAAATCATCCCTCTGCTATTGCAGCGACCTCAAACTTTACTTTTGAGATCATCCTTCAAAGGATTTAGTTTTGGAAAGCTGATCCAGGAATGTCAGTTACTGAACTTGAGGCATCATTAAGTCAATGATTTGAATCACAACCAAAGCTTAAATTTAAAGATGTCATGAGAAGTATTAATAGTTTATCTATTCACGTAAGTAATTTTCCCTTTCTCAGATGCCATAGTGGCAGAGAAGAGGTGGGCTGTGAACTTACATCAAGTTACAACTGCCAAGGAGCATGCAAGGGTGGGCAGTGAGCTCTGCAGAAGCTTTACTCCTGCCAGTTGGCTGTACTGGGGGCATTCAAAGCACCACATGCACTCACTAGGTGAGTGCTGATAGAATTTGTTGGTCTTGAGGAAACGTGATCTTGACCTGGAAAAGTAGGATTGGGGGTGTCAGTATCTACATCCTTGTTAAAGCAGTGAAGTGAGGAGTTTGACTCATAGTTCATTGAAAAGGCATCTGCAAGGTTAAAGCCGAACATAAGAAAAAGCTTGTTTGCTGTGCCCCCATGTTCAGCATATAAATTATACTGTCAGGAGTTTTGAAGCAAGCACTGCAGTCTGTTCCTAGAAAGCATCACTGGCGAAAAAATAATTTTCAGTAGAATTCAAGAAATGAGGGGAAAAATATTGTATAAATCAGTTAGCAAGTTGACCCACAGGCAGCCAAACTAAAGAGGCCTCATTTCCTATGGATTTTTCTCTTCTGCCTCATCGTCTGCTTTCCAGCTCTCCTCCACCTCCACTTTCCAGCCCTCCCTGCCCTTAGTGCCTCCAGCGCCTGGCAGGAAAGTTAGTGTGTGTGGCCAGGGCAGCACTGCTGCATGCACAGCCCTCAGCTGTCCCCATTTTGCATTGGATTTGGAGGAACTTGACACTCATCGAGACCTCTGCCCTTCTGTAAAACGGAGTTAAAGCTGGGGGGAAAGAGCAAACAGACGACAGGCCCATATGACACAAGTATGTGGTAACCTTATTTCCCTAAGGAACTGTGTCCTTTTGAATAGTCAGTATTTTTAGAGATTGGATATTTTGCTTCTTTTCAAAGCAAGTGAAAAGATGCATAGAAACAATCACAGAGAGGTGCCACCATGTTTTCTCTGTGTAAATGTCTGCAAAGCCATTCCAGATTGCCATATTCCACAACATACATCTCCTAACCCTGCTGCCTCCATATGTCTCCTAACCCCCTTGGGTTAGGCTGTACTCCAGACACCGAGAACCTGAAGTGCAGAAGTCATGCAGCAAACAAACTTGCTTGCCTTGTATGACAGTCTCCAGGATTGATACATTTATGCCATCTAGACTTGTTAACATTTGGAAGAGAATTGAAATTGAAGGAATGAGTCCTACTTGACAAAACAAAAGACTGACACCAGTTTCTCCTTGAGAATGATGGTGGTAGTGTCAGTAGGACCACAACATGTTGATTTGTTCCAGCATTTCTGAGCTGGGGGTTCTCTTTAATAATATATGTCAGATTTTTTTCGATAATGACCAATTAAAATTGTAGGACTAACTCATTGCAGCTATGATACCCACAGTACCCTGCAGCATAGTTGTCAGAGCAAGTATACACTTTTCATTTTCTTTACTCTGTTTTGCTTTCTTGCTTGTCACTTCAGTTTGCCCATGAGTGTTTGCCTTGCTCTGTTCCCACCCAGAAAGAATGCTAAAGCTGGGTGGTAAATAAGAGGCAAAGATAGTATCAACATCGATAACAATGAGTTTTTCTGTGTGTGGTTTTAAGAAAGAAACTTTGAAGAAATTTTGTGTAATCTGAAATGTTCTAGCTTTTATTAAATAGTATATATATGCATTTTTATTGAAATCAATTAAACTACAAGTAGGGCTTGGGGTTTTTTGCTCCGTTTCCAAACTCATAAAAGTATGACTGAAAATAATTATTTTCCATGACATTAAAATATTAAATCATCATAAGAACCTGCTTGGACTCACAGGCAGCAATGTATGCATCTCCTATTCTCTATTTTAGTTTTGTCTCCCACGCATAACATAAGAGCCCTACTTTTTTCAAAGAATGTGCATCTCTCTAGTACTGTATAGGCTTGACAAACTTAGCTAATAAGTTGCATGTCCAACAAGTCCTTGCTGGTTAGAGAGTTTTTGGTATTTCTCCTTTCATTTTTCCCTTTTCAGCACATGCATCCTACAAAACCTGAAAGCTTTGGAAAATACTAGATGTAACTTAATCACTAATAATTTAGATATATTTACATGGACCTAAATTTTGTT
>NW_008660364.1:4470-8189 GCF_000695815.1 Acanthisitta chloris
AAGAAAAGTATTTCTAGCAGTGGCAAAAATATTGGCATTGTCTCACAGTGCCCAGAAGCCACAGGAAAAAAGCAGTCAATGCAAACGGTAAATTTTTAGTCATACTGTGTGAACTCCAACTCTCACAAAAGTGTGTGAGGCTGAAATACCCTCATGTTGTAGCTCTGTACTATAAGTTATGGTGCTGTCTGCTTGCTGCAAAATTTTTTATTTTATTATTTGACAATACTTTCTGCTTGTCTTTTTGCTTATTGTCCCTCTAGTCATGTGAATTTTCAGCCCAACCAGCTTGACTGAGCATTTCTGCCTGGAAGCATATTGCTTTCTTCTGAGGGACATGGTACTTGCTGGTTTTGCTTCAGCATCCTAGAAATTCAAGGAGCTTCTTGACTTCAAAGGTATGGGAGTTATTGCACTCAGATAAACTGTTGTTTTAGAGAAGAATAATCAGCTGCTTACAAGAATGTTTCAGCTGGCTTCCCTGCAATTCTGTGTTGTGACTTTGTTTTACTATTTCTAAATAATCAGTTATGGATCAACTCCTGCAAACTATTTAGAGTCCTTCAGACTAGACCTTTGTCCAGCTTTAAAGATAGTTTGTATGGGTTTCATTAGGTTGTAGGATCACTGCTTATTGGGAGTCCCTCACTGAGATGCAGAGAAGCTAGCTAACTCGCAAAGGCTGAGGGTATCCAAGTTGTCATGATCTGACCCATAACTGTCTAAGGAGTTAAATATAATGAAGAACTGGGAATCCCCTGTTCTTCAATCTGAGTTCTGCACCAAAGTTCTTAGATTCCAGATCACTGTTTTTCCCAAAACACAAACACCCTTCTGACCTCTCTAATTTTCTGATATAAACGAAGAATCTTTTCATGATAATCAGAGTCAAGTATCAGTTCCAGAAAGCCATCACTATGCATTATAGGCACTTATGCACATTAGAAAACAAAGCAAAACAAGCAGTCTACCACTTTCCGAGATTAATGCTCTGAAGGATTTTATGGGTGGTCCATAAGTGGACAGAATGTTGCACTAATGTGTGACTGCATGGCAATTAAGCTTAATTAGGGAAGGTTTTGAAAAAGACAGATGAAAGTAAATTATGGGAATGAAAGCAACTGCTCTTTCAGGGACCACACTCTGCCACGCTAGTTCAGTGAAGTGTTGCTAAAAATGTCTCCCTTCTGTCACATTCTGACGCACATCCAGCAGTTTGTCAAACCAAGCCTTTTTCTCCAAAAGGGGGAATCTCTTAGGAGCACATTCTTCACCCAGTCTCTGCTGAGCTCACTGATTTGTTCAGGAGACAGCTGAGCTTCCATAGTAAGAGCAGCAGCAGATGACCCCTAATATATGGTCATCCAGTTTAGTTCAGCATTGCCTCTTTTCTACATGGAGTAACAAAGGTAATGATGAATGTGGATTTTCATGTGTGCTCTGGGGAAATCTTTTTACAATTTCAGATTTTTAGTGCTTTCTCAGATTTGCAACTGAGCACCCCATATGGAACATCTGATTCTGGTTCCAGTGATTTTCCCTGGTGAGAAGACCCTGGTAAGCAGACCTGGAGCAGTTCCCAGGCTTCCACACTGCATGGTTCAAGCTCATTCCGTCAAACAAGCTCTTTCATAGCAGGGGACTTCAGGGTTTCTGTGCTCAGGAAAAACTGTTTCAGAGCTAGGTGCCTATCCCTTCTTCAATAAAATTTTAAAGGAAACAAAATTTAATATGCTCAAATCCTCAGTGGAGCAGAATTGCTTTTTTCTGCTCTGGACTAAGTGGCTGTTAGTGCAGACACCATTATAGTATGCTATGTTATATTGGATTTTATTAAATTATGGAAAATAATTAAGTAGAAAAGCATGAAAAAATTGCTTCACAATCTGCAGGCTGATCTTTTTTTAGCTCGGATAGTGTCTGGCATTGCTTTCACCAGGACACTGGGATGCTATTTTTTCCCCTAATAAACTTTTTACATCCAAGATGTGGACAGATTCTGTGGACAATTTATTAAGAAAAGCACCAGTTTCATGCATGGAATTTTGAGACCAACAGGGAATTTATATGAGGAAATCATATATGGGTATAGGGAAACACCTCATAAAAAGAATGAGCACATGGTCAGCAGCTGTAATTGATGTACATTCCCTTTTAATAAAAAATGTGTGTACAGACCAATCTTTTATTTTTTTATTGCAGCTCAGCAATCAGAGTTCTTTAACCTTCTGACTTCCTTTGGTTTGTTTTTGAAAACAGAAAGCTAAACCCAGCACTTTGTGTTTTCAGTTACGAAGCTCATTCATATGCGAAAGGTGCAATAACGACACCTTTCTCCACCGAAGGAAGTTGAAGTAAGTGTTGATAAAAACATCACACATAAAAGAGTGTGTTAAAATGAAAACAGAGAGACAAGAGGATCCTAAATGTATAAAAAAAAGAACCTAGATCTGGAATTTGCTGGCTGACCATGAACAGCTGTGCACACATAATTCAGATACACTTCTTAATGCCTAAGCTCTTCATGTTAGACATACGTTTACCTGCACATATAGAGATACAAAGTCTGCAAATGAGGTATGTGTCCATAACTGAAAATTTTTTGCAGGTCCAATTTTGTGGAAATCTGTCAAATTAAAAATTATATTCCTAGAAAGGATGCTCTAACCAAACTTCTAGATGGGATCTCATATGCAGGCAAAGTGCTGCTGCTGAAGAGAGATCTTTTATCTAGGGAACCTTACTCAGATCCCCTACTTCCCCCCACCTCTGTGACTGGGAAGTGAATGCACAGCTAAAGAGCCCCTGGTATGTGAGGTAGTGAGAAACTCCAGGGTATGCCTGGATCTGTGGTAACATAGCATTTGTGAGGGGACCAGGCACAATCTCATGGCAGAGTTGTTGCAAGCCATCTATAGCCTCACCTCCTGTAATGGAGATGATCAGATATTAGTGGAAGCCTGATGCAGTTATGAAGCAGCAAGTTGAACAAGCCATTTCGCCACTAACAGCTTAAACTCAGCATTTATTGCTTCCTATTAGGTCACAGTAACATCACTCATCTGTCATTTTGATCATAACCACTCTCTTTACATCTTCTTCATCTACTTAAAATACTCTGTCCTACACCTCTTTTGCATATTCTGTAAATGTCTTTTGTCCAACAAGATTCCCAAGACCTGCAGTATTCAAAAAAATCCTGCTGGCCTGCAGCAGCCAGACCTCTGGAGTTCCTGGGACAAACTTAGAAGGGGATTTTCTGAGCCAAATAAATTAGGGCAAAGGCCAGTATTCAGCTTTTGCTCAGCTAATGACAAAGAAAATTCACCTAGATTAGTGTTGGCTACTTAACAGGAACCTACAGAACATCATAATGTGGCATTCCATGATTTAGATACTTTCTAAATCATATTTTATGCTAGATCTGGAGTTCCTGGGACAAACTTAGAAGGGGATTTTCTGAGCCAAATAAATTAGGGCAAAGGCCAGTATTCAGCTTTTGCTCAGCTAATGACAAAGAAAATTCACCTAGATTAGTGTTGGCTACTTAACAGGAACCTACAGAACATCATAATGTGGCATTCCATGATTTAGATACTTTCTAAATCATATTTTATGCTAGAATGCTGCAATGTTTCCTGTTGTAAGACCTAGGGGAAAACACATTTTTACAGCTTGAGGAGACCTGCAACAGTAGCTGGAGATATTATCCCTACTCT
>NW_008660364.1:8222-9453 GCF_000695815.1 Acanthisitta chloris
TTAAAGCCAGAGAAAGCAAGGCATGCAAAAGGGACTGCCAAAAAAATACACTAATAGAGTAAACAAGTCCATTATTCCCCAGTTTTTAGGAGACCTGTTTCAGTCTGTGTGTACTGTGTATCTGCAAGAAATGTTTAATATTTGCAGGTGAAGTTGCTCAGGCTTGCTGATATTCTTGGATTCCTTTCTAACCTGCTTTCATTTCTTTTTCTCCCCACCTCCTTCCTGCTTTTGTGGCTTTCCAGTCTAAGTGCCCACAGCAAATCCCTGTTCAGAATCCAGGAGGAATCCTTCTCCACCAGCCCAAGGCAAACCTTGGCGACAGCCACTGAAAAGCCTTGATCACACATTCCCAGCACCCTGTCCTGCCAGCAGCAGGAGGAAACTCCAGTTTATATTAATAAGATGAGGAGGGTAGCCAAAATATTTTGTGAGTTTTCCGGCTCTAGAGGGTAATGAAGCTACCTCTGTCTCAGTACACTGGCATGGGTGCAAGCTAAACCACTGGGAAACATGTTTCAAAGGAGAAATACAGAGCAGAAACTCCCCCAGTTTCACACTTCCACTGGGGGCTGAGCTTCGCCTCTTTCTGCCTCTTTTCCAGGCTGGCTGCACTCTTTTGCACAAAAAGAGGGAAGGATGGGGGAGGGTGAGCAGGCTTTTCTGTGGATTAGCTTCAGGCAGCTCTCGCCAGACCAAAAGTTACACTGGAAAGTATTTCTTAGTTTATACCACAGCAATTAATTGTTTAATATGTAAAGTAAACTCAGAAAGTTGTTCCCATAAGTTTGGTTAAAAATCTACCTATTTATTAGCTCTAAGCAATAGAAACCTCCACACTGCTGTGAGCATGATCAGACTCTTTGGGCTGTCTTCAAAAAGCTCTCTCTTTTTGTCATTCCTCTCTGACCTCCTCCCTGCTAGTCTCGGGATGAAAAGCAAGCCAAAGATCTGCTGAGAAATGGGCCGAGCCACTGCTGACCTTTGCAAATCCAATTTCTTCAAAGTGAGAGCTAATCGACGCGTTCCCACGCTGTGTATTGCTGAAACTTACGATGCAATTCGAGGAGTGAATTCACCATGGTGCAATCTCATTTTGAATCCCGTTTTCTTGCTATGTGTCAGAGGGTGAAGGAGGCAGAGTATGGTACAAGTTATACAGAGCAGTCACACACAAGTTTTACAAACCGCTTAAGTCTGCCTTTGAAAGATTTTGCACTTTGGGAGGGCT
>NW_008660364.1:9479-15372 GCF_000695815.1 Acanthisitta chloris
CCCCTATCCCCTTCTACCTTCTTTCCCCTCAAAAACAGAGAGACAGTTTGTAGTAATTTAAAACAAAAATAAGCTGATGAGAGTTTGTACAGAGTAATCTCCAAATAGGAAAAAAAATAGTTCTCTGAGGGTATCATCTGCTATACAATCAAAGTGCCTGTTGGGGAGATTCGTGTGCACAGGAGCTGTAGGTGAATGGGACTGTGCTACAGGGAGAGCTTTAAAATTTGTATTTTGCCTTCTTTTTCTTTCTCTCACTTTGTATACCTGCTCTGGTATGAGTGCTATTCTGCTTTTACAGCAGCCAGAGCAGTCTACTCTATGTGATGTTTTGCAGTCTCTGCTAGGTATCGCAGCTGCGCCTGCAGGATCTGTGCAGGAAATGTGTGTTGGCATTCCCAACCTAAATCTTATAATCTTGTTTCAACAAGTGCCTGGAGACTGGCCCCCTCCCTGATTTCCAGAAGGAGATGCTGTTTGTTTCCCGTGCTGCTGGCCAAGCCCTGCCTGAGCCCAGTGCTGAGCAGCCCAATAGACCCAGAGGGAGCAGTGGCAATGCACCACAGCCTGCTGATGTGCCCCAAGTGAGGCATGTTTGCATAACACTGCAACTTTTTGTCTGGGGCAAAAGGGACAGAAGAAGACTCTCATTCCTCATTGAACTACTGTGGGGCATATGTCATGGCTAGCACATCTCAAGCCCTTTCAAGCACCAAAGTGAGCAGTAATGTTATTACCAGTGTGGGGTTGGGCTTGTGCGTCTCTGTGAATGCCACCTCTCCAGATGGGAAGCCCTGGCACGGCAGCTGACAACCAAGCTGATCCACTTTTGGGACCTTATCACAGGCCTCCTCGTGTATGGGGTATCTGACTAGTTTGGTCATATAGTAGAACCATAGATATTGCAACTTAGTTATGCAGTTCATTACCATCTTCGTTGCACAAGCATCATTCCATCAGAGCTGATGTAATGGAGAATCAAGTCCTTGGGCTAATGGGCTAAACTGTGCCCTGGCTGTAAACTGAAGTCTTCCAGAGGAAGCCTCAATGCTCTCATTTTCTAGTTGTCCTTAGCAAAGCAATGAAAATATATCATTGTTCTCAAGATTGCTGAATGAAGCAAGTCCTTTTAAAATTTTATTTCCATAGCCATGAATAGTAAATTTCCTCCATTCATGGCTGGTTTATAAAAGAGTTTGCTAACTAACCAGATCTGAAGAACTTTCTTTCTCAGCAAGTATTGCAATAAGAGAATTGTTTGTGTTTTTATTACTGTCTCAATATTTTTGTTATTCTCTTTCCCAGGACACGATTAGATTTTCCAGTCTTCTGGACATCAAAGATTTTGGAGAAGAGATTGTATAAACTGGATAGGTAACAGCTGTTACCAGATGGATTTACTGGTGGAAAGGGGAGAGGGCTAATTTGTTTTATGTGTTTCCTCCCACTGCTGGCACCTTTCACTGTGGCACACTGTTCCTGTCCTGTGACAGGGAGTGTCTTTGCACAGAGGGAGCCCTTGTCCACAGGATTACACCTACCTTTGGGTTTCACTGTTGCTTATAAGTGACTTTTCCAGGTGCCTTCATCATGGCTCTTTTATCTGGTCTTCCAGTAGTTTATTAGAGAGAAAAGACTGGGAAAGCAGCTCTAATTTTGTTAGATAATAGCACTGATTGACAGATTTTCATTTCTGACCTTTTCAAGTCAGAAGTTTTATTTGCTCCACTTCTGAATATCTCAGGGCACTTAAAAATTAATCTATTTTTGTGAAATAAATAACTGAATTCCCCAAGAAAGGTCACAGGGCTAAAAAGAGAATTTCAGCTTGAATAAACTGTATCATCTTCTGCACCCTCCCATGTAATGTGGGAATGAACGTTTGCTTCAATCCTCTTTATTTCCTCATCAGTGTAAAATTTCTTGTGCTCCTCTTATAGATTGTTAAGGAAAGGTCTTGGAGGGGAAACGGTGGTATGTATTATTGCAGAGTACCAGCCAGTAAAACAGACTGTGTGCATGTATAACGTGATATTTGCATATTGCTATACCAACAATATCTGATCCCATTCCGATAATGGTGAAGTGATCTACAGCTTTGACCGTATTCATAGGAAGTCACATGGCTTGTTCTTTCTTATTTTAGGTTTCATCTACTTGCTTTGACATTTGCATGTTGTACTTTTAAGTACCTAGCCTTATGTTCTTCAAGCTTCAGCAAAAGAGGGTACTTTCAATATATATTGTCCCATGTCCTACGAATATTCTAAAACATCCAATCTGATCTAAAAATTTAAGAGGGATTGGCATCTTCTCAATCTGGTCTCCTTCCTGAGGTAGCCTAGATTAATACTTCTGATCCTTTCCTGCTCTGAGCAACTTCAGAATCCATTGCTGTTGCAGGAGAGGGGACTCTTCACCCAGTCTGTGAGGATCCTCAGACTGCTCAGATTTTCAGAGTTTGAGCCTTTTCTGCAGGCTGACCTGGAAACACTGGGCACCTCATCTAGGGCAACACTACTGGAGCAGATAGTCTATGTCAATGGCTGCTGAGCTGCTGTCTGGAGAATGAATCCTGGCTGGGGAAAAACAGAACAGAAGTCATGTCCAGAAAACCATCTCTAATGTGATTTTTTTTCACTTTAGGCCTTAATTAATTTCAAACTGTTTTCTTCCATCTCTTTCATTCACTCCCTAACTATGGTTCCATGTATTTAAAGCAAATTACCCTGGGAAGTGAGGAAGTCCATTTGAAAGAGCAACTGAGCTTTTGTGCAAAGCCCAGAGTATTTTTTTCTACACAACTACTGGAGTAATGAGAACAGCTCTGCCAGTTTCAAGATAAAGTTTTCCATCTTTAGCGAACATTTAGACTGCAATAAGGATCAAACTACAAAGCCAAAGGCAAAAATGCAGAGGAGGCTCAAGACTAGCTGGGGAGTCTGCTCCAGGAACAGAGAAGAACCTTGATTTTCTTTGAAGAAAACAAGTTTTCTGTGTACAATTCATACCAATAGGGAGAGAAAAGAGGTGTCTGACTAATAGTGAAAGGTACAGTGAAATCTAGATTGCAGTCCCTGTTTTAGACACAGCCCTTTTCATCTACCAAAGATGCATGCAGGTGAATGAACGTTACCCTGTTGTCTCTGGGTCCCCAGGTCGGGTGCTAACACATGCAGAATTAAGCACACTTAGTGCTCCTACATTGGCAAATACTGGTGTAAATCACAACCTTTTCAAGATGTGTTAAACACATCCAGAAGAGGGTTGGACTCGATGATCTTTGAGGTCTCTTCCAACCTGGTTGATCCCATGATTCAATTATCAGGTTGGCAAACTTAAGAATCAGCAGGAGCTGCAGGAAGTGGCCGTACCAAACAGTTGCCAAGCTATGAATACAACGTAATTTAGGTGCAATATCTCATGGGCTATTGCAATCTAACAGGTGAGATTTGGATCTTGTATGCAGGCTTGTACAGGTAGTGTATGTCAAGTTAAAGCTATATTTCATAGAGTCATAGAATCATAGAATGCTATAGGTTGGAAGGGACCTTAAAGATCATTTAGTTCCAACCTCTGCTGCCATAGGCAGGGACAACTTCCATGAGACCAAGATGCTCAAAGCCCTGTCCAAGCTCTGCAGTGACAGTGAAAATGATTAAATAAAAAATAAAAAAATTGTTAGCTTGATTAAAGGAAAGTTTATTTCTGGTGACTTTAAAATACCATAGCAATGCTCTGAAGCAGTACAGAAACTGTGAAGTTTAATGCATATAGACAAAAGGGAATTAAAGCTCTATGGCTCAGGACCTCCACTGTGAACATATAATATTTCTCTTTTAAGTTAGTTGGATCTTCATAAAATCTGTTAAGCTGCAGCTTGCAGAGGAAGTGTAAATCACAGGACAAATTAAAGTACAGTAACCCAAAAAGAACAAATTGATCTAATCAGAGATGTACTACTTAGAGGAAAAAGAATTGAGATCACTGATGGCTCACTGCACAGAAGCAGCATTTAGTACAGTAGAAAAGCATATAGCATGGATTAATTTTGTTAGTTTTGCACTGGCCTCTTTCTCATTTTACATGGCAATACTTTGATCCATGTTATAATGTTGGTACTTTCACAACCCTAAGAAACTTGCTGCCCCAACCTAAAGATGAAATAATTCAGTCATAGGTATTTCACCAGGCATTTTTCAAATTAATTTAATTATGCTTCATTGTTTACAGGCTGTGTCTTTCTGCAAGTATTGCATCCAGAGATAATTTAAGAGCACAACCTGCTTGTAGACTGTAGTTTGAAAGAAAATGGAACATTGGTTAGTTGTTATTATTTATAATTCCAAAGCATTAAAGACTGAATATCTGTTTTCTTTTTCTCTTAAGGAATTTCATCTTTTTATTAATTTCTGCCTGTAATCTTGCCCTTCCTATTCCTGTAAATACATATATTCTCATGTAGTTTAAGAAGAAATTGTAACATTACAGTGATTTTGAACAGATTTTGAGCTCTGCTATATTCCTATAACATCTCAGAATTTTCAGGGGCCTCAGATGGATTGTTCCAGATTTCTGGTTGTGTAACACCAGCAGAACCTTATCCCTTTACATCTGCATTTGGAGTTAATGTATTAGTCATCCAGGTCCCTAAACTGGTTAGATATCCTGTCCAGTTCTTCAGTGCTTTAACTGTTGGACTAAAACACTTTTCAGTATTTTAACTGTTGGGCTCATAACATTTATGAATTTCCTATAACATTTGATGATGGTAAATAGGTATAAAGATAAATTGAGCTTTTAAAGATGGAAACCACTGATATATTTCACTAATTTCTAGATCTGTTATGTTGCTAGTACTCTTTGGGAAAGTTCTGATTTACAAAATATGATCTCACAGCATGTTTTATCTTATTGGCTTCTTGCCATACTGCCAGAATGCAGTGTATTCAGGCAGAGGCAACCAAAATGTATGCTTCAGCATGCAGAGAAAGCTGGTTTTCATTTTCTAGAAACAGACCCTAGTTACAGTATTTCTCCAGCTGGATGGCTTTTTATTGTTGGTCTTGTGCTTTTGATTGTGTTCTTTGGTTTTATGTTTTTGAGACGTGTATCATACATTCACAAGTTTCAGAAGTTTTCTTAGAGTGAATTTAATGCTTTTGAAATCTTCACTGGAAACCATCATTCTCTGCCTGCTCATAAATACAGCATGTCTAGCTCTATCTTCACCATTCAGGAAAGATCCCTTACAAAATATTACATATTGTTCCACCCTTTCTCAGAAGGTGCTACTCTAGTAAAGAAAAGATGGCCTGATCGGTATTATGCTGAGTATCAAAAATTGCCAAAAAAACTACCTAAGAAAGTCCATCTTAAGCAGTAATATCTTGAAGAAGATGTTAACTTAAGAAATAATACCTGCTTGCTAACCTTTATGAAGAGCTTTTAGTTTTCAAATCTGTATAGTTCAGCTGAACAGTTCATTCCCCTCCCACCAGTAATTTTAAACCCATATTTTCCATAGAACTATTCAGCAGTATGCAAAATGTTATTAGCAGATGGACAAAAAAGGTAGAAAAAGAAAGATTCTGATCAGAAATCAGAACTGCCTCAGTAAAATCCTGGTTCAAATTGCACTGAATGAGGGTTGTGTTTCACTTGTGGGCAGTTCATATGAGATCACTTATGCCAGTCTGGGAAAAGCTGTGAAGATCAGCCCCCCAATGACATCTGTTCTTATGCTGAGCATTAATATATTTTTCTCCTTGCCTTCTTCTCATCTTTATTCATCTCGCTGTATCTATAAAAGTAATGATTAGTAATAGATAGATGGAGATACAATCATTTTATGCTTTTTTACCCCTGTTCTTTATACTTTATATTTTTGTTC
>NW_008660364.1:15403-42063 GCF_000695815.1 Acanthisitta chloris
CCTCTGTTGAAGGAATTTAAACACCATTGTACTCAATTCTCCGATGATTTTTCAAACCAAAAATATTCGAATTACTATAAATTAAAAAGTTGTTTTTGCTGAACCTCTGGTGGTGTGCACACCTTGTTTATTTGCGTTTAGGTCCCTATCATAGTATTCTGTAAGATCTAAGATAGAATTTTCATTTCCAAGAGATTTGTGAAACTGACAGCGGAATAATCACTATAACTTCTTGGGTAATAAGATAGCACACAGTGAAACAGCAAGGAGTGTTTAACAGCTTTGCAGAAAGCACTATTTTTCTGGGAGTGTTCAACCCAAATACAACCAGGAAGTTTAGAAATTGTGTAGAAAGTCATGCCCTCACAGGATCTGGTCACTGTCTAGGTCAAGAGTTAGATGAGGTTTAGACAAGGTTCATGTTCTGCTGCTTGCCATATCCATAGGTGTAAAACTTGATAGGAATTTGAGAATCTGCAGCTGGTACTCAGTTCATTTGTTGTTAGCCTTGTTAAGTACTACATTTTAAAATATATTTGTCTTTTTCAGCCTGAATGGTGTTTCTCTGGCAACATTTTTGTGTGGCTTTAGAGCTGTGCCTGACAACCGGTTTTGTTCTTGTTTCTGTAACATTGTCTACAATTTCTGCCAAGGTATTGACATATGTGAAGAACTGTGTATTTGTTGAACTCTAGGGCTATTTCAATTTCTTAGGCTTAGTTACTGAGATAAAATATGAGAAGCTATATCCACTGGAAGAAGCACAGTATATTACAAGTACATTTGAAACTGAAAAGATGGTATACAGAAATACTGTACTCTTGGGAAGTTTACTAATGTCAGTTTTGGAGTTCCTTCAAGGAAGTTTACATAGGAGGTGGATTAATTTATGTAGCAGGTTCAGTTCTCAGTCTTACCAAGGTAAATCTGGAGTGATTCTCCTGAGCACAGCTGACTCCAGTCTGCCTCTCTGTCAATTTGACTAGAGTGATGGAGTTGTTATGCATGCTAGACCACACCAGCAGAGTAGTCTCTGGACCTACATGAAGCTTAGCAGAAAGAGGCTGAATTTGGCAACTTAATTTTTGTTCATCCCTCTCACTTTCATTTATAAAATTATTTGAAAAAAAGCATATCCTGTCAAGTCCCCTCAGTTTTGATAGTGATGGTTAACCTCCTGAACAGCTTGTCTTTAATGATAATTTCTCAATTAGAATGTAATTCAAGTTTGTACTCAGAAAATGTGCATTTCATGAACTGCCTTGCTAACTGAAAAAGCTTCAGCTGTTTTTTCTTTCTAAACAGATACTTACCTTTACTTCCTCAGCTGGACAAAGCCAGTGATGAAAATTGCTCCTGTAATTTTTCTGAAATATCAAAGTTGTCTCCGCTTGTGTCAGAGAATTCCAAACTGTCCAAGGAGAAAGCAGGCCGTGTGAATAGCCTTGTTGAATTCCTAATTGTTTGCTCAGGCAGTTCCCAGTGAAGCAGCTGGTTGTCTTTGGAAAGCTATGCTTGTTGTTTTGGGTTTGAACATCATGTGTCTTTAATTTTCAGCACTAGCCACAGGGATAAGTATCACAAATATCTGCTTAAAGGCCTTTTGCCCTTGGGAACCCAATATACACTTGGCAGCCTCTCAGACAGTGGGACTGAGGGGAGAATCAAAGTTGACTCATTGACTCGTATCCCCTCAGGGAAGAGAAAGAATAAAAAGGGCAATTGCTGCTTCCTTCAGTTGCCTAAAGCAAGTCTTTCCTGTTTTGTAGGGAATAAACTAATGTCATTTCTTAAACAATCTTCCCTCTGTGTGAAAAAAAATTATTCCATCCAGTATCATACTGCTAATTCTGGGGCTTGACTTCCTTGTGTCCCTGTGCAGTCTTGGGTGGACTTCAGAAATCCATAACTCCATACATAACCAGAAAGGGACATTCACATCTTCCATTCGATACCTCCAACAGAATCTATTGTCATGTTCTTTAGCTCAGCGTACAGTAAATACTAATGAAAACGAGACTGTACAGTGCTGTTTAAGCTTGTAGAGAGTGCATGGAGCATGCTTTATTTATTGTGCCCAAGCTGTTAACAGACTCTGATTGCCTATTGCACAATTAGGACCAACATAAATGAGCATCTCACTATGACTTTCAGTGAAGATATGCTCATTACTCTGCCCACGGGTATAACTTCCCAAATATTCCCCACTTTGTATGCCACACTGAAGTGAAACAGTCATTAGTGTGGTGGTAACATCATAATACATAGGGGAAGTCTGAGCCTCAATGTATGCATTAGCTAAAGATTAAGCAGGGTGCCAGATGAGCTTTGATTCATTTTAGAAACGTTGCTAGGCAGAGCTCCAAGCTCACACCAAGTGATGCCAAGATGTTTGCTCGTGTCTCCATCACCCCTTATCTCAAGCAGTGCAACTGCCAGAAATAATTTTCTTTAATAGAAAAACTTCACACATTTTGTACATTACTCTTTCTTATGTAAATCTGATTAGTTTATGATTTCAATTTGAAAACAGAATTCTACTCGTGTATTTTAGATCTGAAAAGCATCTTTCTTTAAGACAGCTTTTCCATTTTTCTAGGAAAACCATTCCATTTATTTTATAATCAGCTCAACTGAGCACAAGAATCTTATATAGCTGATGGCAATTATCAGCTAAGCAAGGTCATTATGTTTTCAAGTCTCCAAGTTTTGCAGTTAGTCCTGAAATTCAGTGCTTTTCTTGGGAGTATACTTTTGAGTTAATGAGGGACTTGTTATACCACTCAAATACAAAAGAGAATTTTAGCTGGGAAAGAAGTTCTCCAAGATTAATGGACGTATTAGCTTAGCATGAATCTGAACTGCATCTTGCAAAACACTGCACAGGCTTTCAGTGACACAGAGTCCATTGGAATCAGCTGTTGTCTCATAGCTGAAAATAAAATGGCTCAAAATGTCTCTAATTATTCCTGGTTTGAAAGGTAAGTTGGTGTAAGTTTTTAGATGCTTCACTTAAAATATGCTTGTATATTACTTGATTATATTAATATATGTATTCAATCATTCTGTCCAACACACAGAATAAGGCCTTGATCTGCAAGCAAGATCCACTGTTTACACTTGCAGAAAGTGTATGCCCAGACCTAATTGTACAATTAGCACTTGTGACTGGTTTTACTTTGTAACAACTTACTTGAGCTGTAAGCACTCTAGTTTTCATTAAAGTATTATTCCATTGGTGCCTTTTATGCCTACCTTCAGTAATTTATTGGCATGCAAGGACCAAATCTCCTAAATCAGTGTTGTGTATTTTATACAGAAGAGCCAGACAGAGGTGTGGTGCAAGGTAAATTCCTTTTGTTTCTCCTTCCTTATTCCTTCCTTTAGTTCAGCTTCACACTAGGGTATGGAAACTGTCTCACACAACATTATGCACACGTAGGAAGGCACCCTGTACTTGAGCAAGGGCTAAAGCAAGAAAAACAAGTGTGATGCTAAGAGCAAAGTACCACAGAAAAGACTTTAGGAGGACCTATAAAAAGTTTAAATTGATAAAACATGTATGTGGGTGGGTTAGAAAGAGAATAAAGCATAATTATGTTACTGAAGCCCCAGCAGGATTCTGAACACTGTTCAGTGTACATCGCAGTTTGCTTTAAAGAAATGTCAAGTATACCCACATCCTTAGAAAGGGGACTTTTTTTGCAGTTCAGCATTAATTTTACCAAATGCATGAGGGTTGCCCTTTCCTGGACTTTGCATGATTCTGCTGCAGGGTACTGAGTGTATTACAGGAACACATGAAGGCAAAAGTCCCACCTTCTGCAAACTAGAGACAGAATAGGGTTGTCCATATTAGGCACAGCTGAAAGTCAGAGGAAACTTTGCCATCCTGCATGAAAAAGGGTACTGGGGCACACCTCCTCCAAGATCTCTGCCTCTTTGCCTTGGTGGGAACAGTACCCTGTGGAGGGGGGCTCTGCCTGTGCACTAGTACCAGGAGAAGCGTGGGTGGATGAGAGGGGAGAGCTTTGCCTTCTCTTCCTTTGAAGTAGTGGGGAGCAGAGAAAAGAATGCCAATCACAGAAAAGTATCCTTGCAGCTACTGAACAGCATTTCTAATTGCTCTATAATGTGGACAGTTTAGATCCTATGCCCCCATGCCATGAGTGACCCAGGCACTGTCCTCTTCTCCTCCCCCCCAACCTCTGCTTACCAATTTTCCTGGAGGTGACCCTGAGTGACCACCATAGTGAAAGACTCACAAAACACTGTGTTGTGCCTGAGGCTGACAGAAGAAAACAGAACTGTGAGCTTCATGAAGTGTTTTGTTGAATGATAGTACTTCCGCAGTCAGCACAGCAGAGCAAGTCTCGTGAGCCCAGCCATACAAGTGCCATGGTGCACACAGTGCAGGACAGGTAGGTCCCAAACCTATAGTCAGATAGGGGTTTTGGTCCCCACTTCAATAGCTAGCCTTTCATTTGACTCTCTTTCTCATGGTCCTCAAAGCCCAAGGCCTCTGGGAGTTGTTTCTACCCCTTGTCCAGGTCTATGTCCTCTCCAAAACATCCTCACAAGAACACTCTGGGGGCTCTGTCTTGGTGGGGGACTCCTGCACTGGCAGTATAGTGTAGTAGAGTGGATGGGAAAGTCACATACAGCAGCTATAATGGTGAAATTATGAGGAGTAATGGGGATTTGAGCTGTTATTTATCTCAGAAATACACATTCTAATGCCAGAAAAACCACAGCGTTGACTGAAAATATTGTGATCTTCAGGGGAAAAAATAAAGATGTTAGCCAGAAGTGTAATGCCTTTCCAAATGGTCCACAAAAAAAAACCAGAAAAATAAAAATGACCTCTATTAAGATGGCTGCCAGCCAACATTTCAGAAATATTTCCTTTGTGTTTCTGCTCTCACAAAGTGATTTATGTCTAAGTGCTCTCTAGCTGGTTCTCAAATTGCAGTAATGCTGTTGATTGTTTGTTTATAGTTTTATCTGAACATTTCTGCCTACCATGTCATAGGTTCTGAACCAGTCCATTGTTCTGTCTCATCTGTGACTGCTCACATGTATTATATGTAAGGTTTTGGTGTCAAAGAAGGGGAGAAAAAGGGCCATGTCCTCACTTTGTTGACCAAGAAAATACGTTTTCAAGGAAATTATTCTGATGGATGTGTCAGAATTGGGTCAGGACACTTGGACCAAGTGGCAGTTTTTTCTACACAAAGAGTTAACATACTTTCCCATGAAAGAGGTGAGGCCAGGGCTGTGTGCCATCAGCCCAGAGACTGTGAGGGAATTGAACTGCAAGGGAAGTGCAGTTGGGCCCAGCTGTGGTGAACAAGGTCATTGTGCAGGACACTGCATGAAGAACATGCTTCAGGACTTCAGGATTTGCCTACACAATATCACAAAGGAGATTTAGTTGAGACATTTGAGCTGAAAAGTCTGTCTGCATAGTAGGCAACTTGTTTTGCTCAGTTAAGACTCACATGCATGTTAATGGCTTGTATGTCCTTTAGGTGATTTTGCATGGACAACAGAGGAAAGGGAGAACAGTTGGGTTTTTTATAAAGGAGTAGACAGTAAAAAGAAACAGCACATTTATCCTGGAATCAAAATTCAAGAGCATAATGCATTTTATATATATATAAATATCCATATGGCAAATTAGGCTATTTCAGTGAAAGAACACTGGGTTTTGTTGAAATAATAAGCTCCAACAAATACTTCAGTGTTTCGAGATAAGCTGAAAATATCCACCATCATTATGCTAAAACAAAATAGTGATGCATTTTATTTTGAAACAAAAGACAAAGCAGTTAAGGGACCATAAAGAAGAACCTTTATTTTTCAAAGGAAAAATATATAGTATGAAACGGGTTTGTTGATTTGGGGATTTTTTTTCTGCAGTAAGTACCTTTTCTGTAAGTGTAGGTATTTTTCTTTTTAAAAGATATAGAAATTAGAACTAAAAAATATCTTATTCTCTTGTTCGGTTGGGACTCCTACAGATTCATAGACATTGGCCAACAGTCTGTTGTGATCACTGTCTGATCTGACTCATAAATCAGCTTGTATCATTTCACTCAGTAATTCCTTTACCAAGCTTATAACAACATACTGCTAATTAAAAGGTAATGATCTGATAGTTAGCGGTTTCACTTATGCTGAGTCCCAGTGACTTTAAAAGAACTAATCACACCCACATTAGGGATTAAAAATGCCACCTTGATCTTACAGTGTATTGATACCAAAAACATGCTGAAACTTCTGCTGTCAGGCATTCTGGGCAAGGAATCCATAAGGATTTGGGGCTGAAGGGATGGTCTTGTAGGTGAAGGTATGATTCTTTCCTTCATCCCTTTCTGCAGCCCTCAGAGGATCCTTACTGGCTGCTAAGCAGAACTGTGCAATGTGGATCACGTGGTTTGTGCCACAGGTGCCATTACAGCTATGTCACTTGGGTCTACACAGACACCTCACAGACCCTCATGGCATAATGGCAGCATCCATCACAAATCCACATATACCGAGACAGTGAAGAGTTCTGCAAGAACATGATTCCAGACAATCCTGTGTCTTGTTTTTCTTTATAAAAGATACTGTGTTTGTGCTTCAGTGTGCTTCATGCCATATTTTGTATTTTATATTGGCAGGGTAGGTGCACACACAAGTTTGCCAGCAGTGACTGTGGTTGCACAAACATACAAGGAGTATTATGATACACATTGCCTTGGAAAATCAGTTAAAGTCCAGGGAGAAGAACATGGTGGCTACTGAATTCTCTGACTGATGGTAGTTCAGAGAAACTTCATTTGACACTCCCAAATATGTGACTGGAAGAATAAGTCGTTCACAAAGTACTCCTCAGGAACAGTCCTGGCCAGAGTATTTGTTTTAGAAGACTGTTGAGTGAGTACATCTATTGTTGGGTCTCCTGCAGCTTTTCTTTAGTTCTTGTCAAATTAGAATCTTCAGTTTGCTTACAAATAATTTACCAGATATTGGAGATGTGTCATGGTGGGCGAAAGAACAGTTGTTTTTTTTTCTGAACAGCTATCATCCTTCAGCTTCCAAAAGCTATAAATACCTTCTCTTTTAAAACATTACTCCACTGAAAAAGAAACCCAAAATCAACAAAAAGCAGTATTGTGACTGAAGGCAGGTGTGCTCACTGGTAAAGCAAGTCCCTGGGAGAGACAGGGCTCTAGTCCAATTTGTGTCACAAATAGAGCTCAGGAACTAGCAACTTCAAGGAGCAACCCAGTTAGCAGCAGTCAAACACTGTATCCCACATGCTAATGTTAATTTTAACAACAAAATCCATGAAATTTTTAGAAAGCACATAGAGTACTGGGAGTGGAAAGAACAGAAGTTTTCAATGGAGAGAAATGGCATTCACACTTTGATAAGCTCCAAAAATGCCTTTTCCAAAAAGAGGTGCTTTGTATTACAACATTCCTGTTGGCTGTTTGGGGATTTTCTATTAGATGTATGAACTCCTTGCCACAGGTCAGGCACTATTGTGCCTCTTTTATGATACTGACTAGCACAAGTCATGTATACAAACCCAGGAAGTATTTATTTATGTGGAATACATACTTAAATAGTGGACTACAAATCATTTAAAGATGCCTGTGATATGAATCATACCACAATTTCATGGATAAGTGGAAACACTATGCAACTTACTGAGTTTTTAAAGCACTAACGAATGTGAATTATACAGCAGACTTGAGCTGGACCTTTTCACCCCTTCTAATATATGCTGTGGCTAGTTAATATTCCTCACTAGGGAGTAATGCTGACATACAAGTCAGCAATATATTAGGCACCAGAGCCATGAACCTAGTGAGAACATAAACTAAACTGATTTTCAATTTTGGTACATTACTAAAAGGACCATTATTGTGAGGTTAGAGATGTCAAAGTTGGTGACCTGGTATAATGAAGTATTCCCTGCTACATAGTCAAGCATGAAAAGTAATTGGAGGTGGTATAAACTTTTAGAAGCTTAGGGGGACTTCCATCCCAAATTAAATCTTCTTTTGCACACTATTTGTAAAAGTTAAAAATAGTAATTTTGTGAAGCACCAGAAAAGCAGAAATGATGCTCCTGTAAAGTTTGTAGTTGATGGAGAAACAATCATGTTTAGAAGTGAGGTCACATCTTAATTCGTCGGTTACTTACACAAGGCACTGATGAAAAGCAAGTTGCTACCTGCCAGCTAGGAATGACATTAAAATACTATGGCAGCATGTGACCAGCTTTAGAGCTTAGAATCATGAAAGGACACAGACAATGTCCCCTTTGAAGAACATTCCTCAAGATCACTTTACAGTTTCTGCTAAGCTTAAAAACACAAAGTGAACAGCTCGGTGTCTAAGCAGCAAGGATAAAACTTGTTACTCCTTAGCTGCAACATTCCCATCTGAAAAGCCACCCACTAAAGTGTGCATGGGTCTTTCAGCTTGTGCATCACAGAAAAGGGGTTAGCACTGTGTCTAGGGTATGGTGCATTAGTACAGTGAATGCCACGCTTCAGGTGCTCATTGTGGCTTCACATCCTGACTTTCTGCACTGGCTTTGACCAACTTATTTCTGATTTCCTCGGGCACAATATTATGTGAGCTGGCACAGCATCTCTCCCCAGGAACTAGACTGCAGAGGGCACTCCTATATAAGAAGGAATTGCAGTCTTCAGGCTCATTTACTTTCAGCCTTGATGATTCATTGTTATTTTTTTCTTCTTTAATAATTAATGACACTATTATTACACTAAAAGGAAAATCTTATTATTCTTGACAATTGGTTTTGTTATGGTTATTTAATTTCCCCCCTCCTCACCAAGTTTATACAATTACAATGGCTGTCAGTGCTCATATCATGTTCGGGTCATCAGCCTCAGAAATTAAACATACACAGAAGGGCAACCTATTAATATGCCTTCCCTAGGCATAACTAGAGTGAAGCAGCACAGGGAGTGCATGGATGAGGATGGAGACAGCTTTTGCCATATGTCTGGGAAGTCAGAGAAATGCTGTCTGAGGTAGTCCATCCATGGAGCAATATGAAAACCACTTTCCTCTTGTCCTGTCTCCAGAAAAGTTAGCTGGAAGCATTACTTTGGTCTGGATTTCAGCTGTGGCAGGGAGAGAAGAAGCAGCCTCTCAAACAACAGTTCCTGAGCCTCATGGAGTGGATTTCTGCCACTTGAACTTTTCAGGAGATGGGCCTGGACAAACAAGCTGCAACTAAATGTGGCCAGAGGTCTGTAGTTTGCTGGCACAGCAGAAGCATGTAGGACTGGGAGCTCTCTGGATAGTAAGCAGCTGAGCTAAGGCTGCCATAATGCAAACTATTCTCTAGAGTTGTTACATTAGGCCAATAAAACACTGAGATGCCTCAAGATTAGGAAGAACTAAGTGTGGTTTGTGATAGCTTCACACACACATACCCACACACACACTTTCTATGAACTAGAGGTAATGTCTGGAGGGGCGTCATCCAGCAACTCACTCTTAAGGCTGAATAGCTTAAATCTAAGAAAAGGAATTCTGGAAGTTCAGGTGGAGCCTAAGGAGCTCCTGCATTACAGTTTAAATACACTTCAATATTTAGCTTTGTTTAATGAGTACAAGTCCACACTAGCTATAGTTTCTGCAGGGGATACAGCTCATGTACCACCCAACCGACAACAGAAGGGTCTTTTCCTGTGTGTAGTGGAAAGTGATCTGCCTTTCCACACTTACTTCTGGAAGCTTGTCACAGGGAAAGTATAAGATCAGGCTAATGCTGTGCAAAAGAGCTGACTCAGCAAGGAGACTGGGACCTGGCTGTCAGAGCATCACATGCACTTCCACAGCAGAGCCTTGAATCATGTTTATTTTCAAACCAAAGATCTCACATTTCAAATGAGAAATTTGCTCAGTAAAATGCATCCATTTCATATTTCATTACGACATGCTGTATATCTCATACAGCTGCTAAGAAATGAAGAAGTGTGAAAAGGACAGTTATTTGGGGGAGCTGTAACCATAAAGATTCCACTGAATAGGGGTTTCCCTTGTTCCAAACTGTTATCTTGCTAGATAAAAACATTGTGCTTTATGATTAAGCTAATTGTGTTGGACAAGCCAGTCTGCAGCCCTAGCAGCCTGGATTTTCAAATGTGCTGAGCACTGGCAGCTGCAACCAAAGTCAGTGGGGATATTTAAAGTGCAAATAATGCAGAGTTCTTTAAAAATTCAAGCCAGAGGCTGTCTGTGAAATGGGACTATGGGTGCTACCTTGCCTCACAGGGGTGCTGCGAACATTTGTGGCACAGCCACTTACACTTGTGAGAAGCTATGCTGAAAAGTCTGTGGGAAAAGAAAGCCATTTTTCAGGTCAGGGTTTGGTTATAAATGTTAAAATAAGTCCTTGCGCCACAGACTGAAGAATGAAGAGGAAAAATATGTAGACTGAATGGATGAGAGATCATGCCCTTCTCTCCAAAATAGGTTTAAAATCATACTAGGTACATCATACAGACTGAACTAATGTCATGCAGGCATATCTACTTCTAGCATTCCCTGCAACTTTCCCCATAAAGGAGGTTAGTGATTTTTTTCTAAATATATACAATATATTTATAAATATAGATAATATACATAAACAATGTGTATTACAGTAAGAAATCTTCATAGATAGTCCAATGAAGTAAGATCATAGAATCATAGAATTTAAGGGTTGGAACAGACCTTACAGATCATCTAGTCCCAACACCCCCTGCCATGGGCAGGGACACCTCCTCACTAGATCAGCTTGCTCAAGGTTTCATCCAGTCTGGTCTTGAACACTGCCAGTGTCAGGGCAGCCACCACGTCCCTGGACAACATGTTCTGATATCTCACCACCCATAGAGTAAAAAACCTTTTTCTCACATCCAGCCTAGAGTTTCTCTCCTTCAGTTTGAACCCAATACCCCTTGTCCTGTCATTGCAGTTCCTAACAAAGTCTTTCTCCTCACTGCAGGTTTCAAGTACTTCCCCACCCAACCTGTAGCTGTGCCTGGCATTGCCATGGCCCAGATGTAGGACCTTGCACTTCATTTTGTTAAACTTCATGAGGTTTGCATTGTTCCACCTCTCAAGCCTGTCAAAGTCCCTCTGGATGGCACATCCCTTCCCACCAGCATGTCAACTGCCCCACACAGCTTGGTGTCACCAGCAAACTTGCTGAGTGAGAATGATGATGATGATTAAGGGGCTGAATCATCTGACATGAGGAGAGGCTGAGAGAGGTGATACTGTTGAGCTTGGAGAAGAGAAGGCTTGTGGTGGGAATCCTATCAATTTGTACAAATACCTAAATGGAGGGTGTAAAGAAGACAGAGTCAAGCTCTTCTCTGTGCTTTCCACAGCAAGGACAAGAGGCAGTGGGCATAAACTGAAACACAGGATAGTGTAAGAAAAGCCCCATTATTTTCTACAAGTGTGATCAAACACTGGACTAAGCTGCCTGGTGAGATTTTGTAGTCTCTATCCCTGGAGGTATTCAAAACTCAACTGGACAAGACCTTGAGCGGCCTATTCTCCTTGACTCTGCTCTTAGCAGGAGGTTGGACCAGACAATCTCCAGAGATGCTGTCCAACCTCGACCATTTTGTGATAAGTGAGGCAATATTTTTTTCCCATTTCTACTTTCTTCACTTTCTTTGCAGTATTGACAGAACGGATCAATTTTCATCCAATTGTGGATTGGGGTTTCTGAGTATTTTTCTTCCTTTATCAACTCTATGTTTTCCTTTTGAGGATGCTGCTCTCTAGTTTTACAGGTATTGTAGTGTTCTGCTAGGTCTCCTGAGGTTAAAACCTGTTTGTTCTTTCATGAGTGAAGTTTCAGAACATCACTGAGTGCCCCACTAAGAAATAAAAGCAAATAAAAAATATAGAATGGTTGTAACAGAAACCGAAATTAAAGTATTCTCCATAATGTCACTATAGTAGAAACTGAATCTATTTCAATGTACCTTTTCAACTGAAAACACTTGTAATAGGTGAGGACTAATTTGCCCATAACTACTTATAAACTGAAGAAGCGACCAAGAATGAGAACTGACATCCTTAATAATAGTGGTAAGATGAAATTACTATATAAGAACAGAAATTTGTAATTTAAATCATTTGGGGGAGTAGTTCTAAGGAAATAGAAATTCCAAAGTTGAATACTCAGAAAAACAATAATTAGAATTAGCAGTAATTGCCCTGCAGCCTGCTGTTAGAGCCGAGACAGTTTTGCAATGTTTTAGATGCCATGACACAGTGATTTATATGGTTCTCTTCCTAAATGTTAGAGCAAAACTATATTCTAGTGCCTTAACACATTTCTTGCCTTTACATGAATGATTGTGACTGACCTTCTCACTTTATAGTAATATTTTGATAGGTTTTAAAAATAATATTAACCATATAGTGACTGCCAGCACATAAACTCAGCGGAGTACCTTGTCAGAATGATGGGAACACTTTTAAATACAGCTGCATAAAGGATGGAAACACAGCAAACCATTTAAATGATTAACACAGTTACTATTAGCAGGCTGGAAAATAATTACAGAATGATTCACAATGTTTTGTTACTGTAACAGGTACTCATATTTGGATTGTGGCAACATTCAAAAATTGTTCAGCAAATTTAAAGCTGCGGAAAAAAACTCTCAAAGTCTATAAATACTTCCCAAGCAAGCAGAGACAGCACTCTGTCACATTGCACATGCTAATTCTGGAAGATCCTCAAACCAGAGATCTTTTTTTACTTTGACAATTTCTCCTTTTTATTCCTTTTTGACATTAGTTTTTTAACTACTTGCTTCAATTGGCCTGCATTGATATTTAGGACTCTGGAAAATAGAACTGACTGGTATATATTATATCATGTGATTATGTAATGAGTGCTATTAGATCATCTTTTTGCTCATTCAAAATTCTAAGTAGAATTACTCTTCTATGCCTTATCTGCCTAGTTTCAGTAATGCCACAAGCACTGAACTTTTTTTATAGTGATATTCAGGCTGATTTTCAAACTTCTTTTCTTGCATATTTTTACTCCTAAAGATTCTGATAGGAGGTTCAAAACATCACTTGATTACTTGTAAAATCTAGCCTCACTATCTGAACCTGGCTTTATTCTGCCTCCATGTTTGGATATTTTTTGTTCAAGAAGAGGGAATAGAAGTCAGGTTCAACAGTTGGAATTTTAATGTTGTAACATCCCATAAGAGTTCTGGGTAGTTTGCCCACTTTTAATTCTCTCTGCTCTGAGAAGCCTGGGAAAGGTGTAAATTCTGATAGTTATTATGTGTTTACTGGGATTTACTTCACTCCTGCAGTATGACTCAACTTGTTTAACCATAATAAATCTGATAATGAATCTAGGAGATTTAGATAAGAAAAAATTTCTTCACTGGAAGTGTGATCAAGCATTGGAACATGTTGCCCAGGAAACTGATGAAATCACCATCCCTGGAAGTGTTCAGAAAATGTGTAGATGTGGTGCTTAAGGACATGGTTTAGTGATGGACCTGATCATGTTGGGTTAGAGGTTGGACTGGATGATATTAGAAGCCTTTTACGACCACAATGATTCTATGACTCTGTGCTGATTGGAATCCTCCATGATGTTATTATGCCACTGCTTATACCTGTTGAGCAGATTAGTATCCATTGAATGAAATAAGAAGAGAATGAATAAGTACAGGGGTTTCCTTAAGTGCCTTAGAGGTGGGTGACAAATTGGAGCACTGGCAGTGGAAAGGAAAGATGAACACTGAGAAGTCTGAACTAGTATTTTCTTCCTTTGAAGAAATCTAATTGAAAAATCTTCAAGATCTCACTCTTCCTAATATCCTATGGCAAGGATTATTAGTCTTGGTTAAAGACTTTCACAAATGAAGACCTTTAGGAATAATGAAGGTGTTTGGCCAACCCCTTTCTGTGACATACTTGACAACTCAAAACAGGATGAAAAAGGCCTATTTAGAAATAGCAGTTAAAGGACCCAAAAGAGTTTCCATCAAACATAAGTTATTTTTTATGCTTAGTTGAGGGTGTTTGAGCTCTTCATGAAATCCAGATAGAGAAATTAACTTTTCTGAGTAATCCTAGAACAAATTATAATTATGACCATGCTGGGCTTTATAATATTTTCTTATCTAAAAATATTTTCCATTATATTTTGGGGTACATTTCTAACCCAAAGGATTCATGCAAAAATCTGGAGCATTATTGTAACAATATAAAGAAAAATGACACATGGCAGAATCATAATTGCTTACCATGAACTATGGATTAAAATGTAGCCAATGCCTTTGCTTGTTTCTAACTTTTGAAAGAGGACCAGGCAATACCATGGGGTTTATATAGTGCAGACAAAATTGCACGGAACATTTCTGTCTCTTTTCCTAGTACTGTTTAATTTCAAGTGAGTTATATTCAGAATGCTAAACCAAAGAGACAGAACATGAATAATATATCTCTATCAAAAATATTTATTCATTTAGGTGACATTGGGGAACACAAAGCAAAAAAATATTTTAATCAGCATCATCATTTTTGCTGCAAACACATTGGACACAATGGCTGAAAGAGGGAACTCAAGCACTGTGTTATCACATACTAAAAAATAGTTCTGGTTCTAAAGTTTGTGTTCAAAGTACATACATCTGACAGCAAGGAGAGGGAGCAGGAACACCAGGCTGTGACTGAAAAGTGAGGCATGAGAGGCTAAGTGTCTGGCTCAGTACTGCTCAGGAAGCTGTACCAGCAGCAGGAACTGCTCTCCCCTAAATCTCAGCCAGCACATCAATAGCCGCCTCTTAAGTGAAAAAGGAGAACTGGAAGACAAGTAAATTGACTAACTTTTTATCTTCCTTCAGTGACAGATTTAACTCAGTTTCAATTTGAAGTTCAGATGAAGCTTCAGTCTTGTCTCATTTTATCTAAAGGAGTCCATCTGTCTCATATTGTGGCTTTACTTTGGTATGCATTTTGGCTTCCTGCTCTTTTTCATGCAAGGTAGTAAATACTGGCTCTTTTCAACACCTGAAATGTCAGGACACCATCATTTTGCATGTGCTAGATAAAATCTGTGAAATGCTGAATTTCATTTCCACTGGCCTCTGGAATGAAATCACACTTCGTAGGGCTGGACAACTGGAAGCAACATCCAGGGACACCAAACCTGGTGCAGAGAGTTCAGTCCAGTGCACAGGTGTTGCATTTATAGTATCTTTCATATGCCCACAGACTGTTGGAGGTGTTTCAGTTTGTGAGGTGTTTTTGGTTTTGAAAAGTTTGAACACTTCAATGCCAACAAACACTAGATTAGGAAACAAGATACTGCTCTTTGGTGGAGACTGAAGCCAGCATTCCCAAACAGAAAAGAGCTTGAAGAATCAGTCATATTTTACACAGGTGAACTGGAGTGGGGGTATTGTTGCTGGATTTTGCCTCTCACATGATTGAGTATGGTGGGATCTTGACTCCATCACTAGTCCCCACCTCAGGGATGCTGCTCACCTTACTTTCTGTGTCTCAGTTCCCCCATTTGTCCCTAGGAACGACAAATGTGGAGTGCCTTCAAATCTGCTGGTGAACTGCTTTATGTAACAGCAGAATTCAGTCTGAGGCAGGCCAGAGAAATCCAGGCATCTTCAGCTTCTGTTATCTGTGAGTACTTTACCCTAAATTTAAAAAACTCTTGATCCTGTCTTAATTTTTTATGATCAGCAGTTTTAGTTGAAAGGGTCACTCCTTTCTCTAGTAGGTCAAGTTCTGTGGTTTTAAGGATATATCATGTCATAGGATGTCAGATACTACATTCCTCCACACTTTTAAAATAATTTCTTCTTTCTATAAAAAATATAGTTTTCTTAGGAACCCATTCAGGTTTACTTTCCTTTGAAAAAAAAAAAAAAAAAGAGGCTTTTATCTTGTATAACATTTCCTCATCCAGAACTTACTGACATCTACCCCATCAAGTTTTACACAAACAGGGGATTTTTTAATAGGGTTTTATCACTCATTAAATCTGATCCACAGTTTCTCTCTTTTGTAAGAACCAAGAGATATTTTCAACATCAGGCCCTTTTTGAAGCCAATCAGTCTTTTTCATAATGGAATAATGACATAACCATCACTATAACATCTCAAATGCTACAATATAATGCATTTGCTTAAGTCTGGGAGAAGGAAACCAAATCAATTTATTATAGCCTGTTGATTCACACTCACATGCTGTGCAGTTCATGTGAAGGTTCCATTTACTTTTTCACATGAACTGCCACAGCATGGTTTAAATAGAGATTTCTCTAGCAGTAGTGTTAAGGTTTCTCATTAACATCATTTCTGGAGTCACTGGGCCAAGTATATCCCTAGTGCAATTCCACTGATCTCAGTGGGGTTATCCTTGAGATATATTTGGTCCATTGTTTCTACAGAATCTCTTTGTTCTTTCTTGATCTCTTAAAGAATTTTGGTTACTTTGAAACTTTCTCACATAGCAAATCATCATGCTGAAATGTTTGCAACATTTATATGTAATTTTTCAGGTTTTCTTTCTATTTCTGCACCGAAATAAGATATTATGTGCAATAAAATATTGCTTTGTTGTTATTATTTTGTAACATACCCATATATTCTGTTTTCCAGGAAAATCAATAAACATACTATAAGTTTCTGTTCTTGTTTATATATTTATTTTTTAGTTTCCAAAATTATGTGACTCCCAAAAATAATCTGCAATTTTTTTAAACAAATAATAAGTGAGTAGGGATATTCACATGACAATATTTTTTCATATTGAAAACTCTGAGATAGTCTGATGTTCTATATGAATACTGAATGTTTAGCTTCATTAGTTGTTTAGTGTTATAAGTAAAAAATGTGTGCAACATTAAAAAAAAAAGTTAAATTCCACTTTACACAAAATTTTGTGCAAGTTAGATTTGCAGTTAATATCCATTCTGTACATTATACATGTGATTTACGTGACTTAGATTTTTGTTCAGGAGAATGGAAGGTCTGGCCAATGAAGATAGCATACCAAAATGAAATCATTCCTGTGAAAAATGGTTGGGTAAGTGGTAAACACATCTTTTTTTTTCTCAAAATACCATCTCTTATTCCTTTCTGTACAGTACTGCAGTTTTGCACAGGCATTGGTTGGCCTTAATAATAACTATGAACTCAGCTCATGAACCTCTTTATTTGCCTTTGCATTCAAAGACTGTCAGATATTACAAAGATAATGCACATAATACATAGCAACTAAATCTGGTTTTCACCAAATTCATAATCAGCAGAGGAAAGTGACTTGGACTGGGACCCCTGGTTCCCTGAGCTCATACCTATCTTGCTGTCAAGGTCTTTTATTTCTCCAGGCTCTTAAAATAATTAAGTTCTAATGTGAGATTGTGTTCTGCAGGGAACAGCCTACAGGTTCCAGAGAAATTAAACCACTGCTAGCTAACTGCTGCTTGCAGAAGTACCTTTTGGGTCTGATGATAACAAGTAGGGATGGAAATGCTGGCACAGGAAGCTCTGCTGCTAGCAAGGCCTTTGCTTTACACAGAGAAGCACACATTCAGGAAAGTGCACCTGTGACTCAAGTTATTTATTCAGATACAGGGCTGTGATTTTTTGCAAAACATCCAGTGCCTTTGAGCATGTTATTAACGCTGAAGGCAGAAATGATACTGCACCTAAGTAAGGATGTGAAAAACTCTCATTTAAAACTACTCTGAAGCAAAGTTTGTGTTCAAACTGCACACACAGGATTGGTTTATGTTTATAGAGATTTATATGTGACACAAAATGGAAAAATGTAATTTAGTTTTCTTTAACATCTCTCTCAAAATCCTAGGCTGCTTTCAGATGAATTAGGTGCTGGTAAGTACAGTGACTATGTAGGCAAACATTAACAGCCAAGCTGCAGTCAGTAACAGCTGTGTGTTTTATATGATGTGTTAAGAAAGTGAATGTTAGTTAGAAACCTGGGGTTGTCCTGTGCCCTTTTCAAAAGTCTACTATGCTCATTTATCTACAAAATGCTAGAGCTCAGATAAAGAGCTGAAGGTCTTGTCTGAAAGCTGGTGCCTTTAGGCAACACCTGGTATATCACTCAAGTGTTTGTATTATTATATCACTCCAATCACAGTGTCTTACTCATCTCTTCCTTGTCCACAGGTCCATATTTTAACTCTGATCTTGGCACACACAGTGGTCCATCAGTGGAACAACATCAGAAAATGAGGCAATAACCTGTAATCTGCATTTCTTGATCAACTCCTTGAATTTCCTTGTATCAGCATTGATTGATTTCACAGGGAGTACATGAAGTCACAATTTTATGTCACTTAACTGTTGGTCTTGTGTAACACAGCAGAGCCTACTGAAGCACAAATACAAGAACTAGGACACAGTGTATGCTCTGTGGATAGAAATGCTCTGCTGAGCTTGCTATAACACCCTTGGGATCCACATCCTGCAAAACGCAGCAGAGACCTGAAGAGTGGGGATGCCATTTTGACATGTTCAGAGTGTTCTGGGGCTTGACAGCACCTCTTCTCCCACTGAGACTCAGGGCCATCATGTATTGACTGGAAATGAAGAGTACATGGGACCTTTCACAATAAACCCTTGTATGCATGTCCTGGAGGGGCCTTTCCACCTGGCAGCCATCCTTGGACCATTACGGCTGGATCTATGTTGTACTCCTAAATAATTCTAATCACTGTAAATCACAAGGGCCATCCTTCTGAGAGCAGTGCAGCTTGGAGCTCTTCATCAGTGCAGGCTTTCAGAGAGCTCCTGAGCACCATGGAGCCTTCACATTCTCACCATCCTGTGGCACAAGTGAGGAGGAGCCCCCTGAAAGGCTTTTTACCATCCAGGGTACTGACTTTTGTTGATACGTAAGATCTTCATTGCAAGGGCAAAACCCACATTTTAGCCAGGGAAGAGCTTACATGCAAATGGCTTTCTCACACTGGGAGTATAACAAAATCCTATAACATTTTTTCCACTCTTTCTTAGCTCAGGGATCTGGCCTCAGAGTACAAAGCCTCAGTCATTGCCAGCTTTATAAAGAGAGAAAAAAAACAAGGGCGCAAGATCTCCAAGTACGTAGATCTGTACTGTGTTGTGACAAACCCATTCAGGGCACTGGTAAAATCTGCTTTCCAGCTAAACCACACAAAATGAAATTAAAAATGCTGCATCAGGTTTTGTGCTTAATTAAATTTTTTAAAACCCTGTGCAGAATCATGCATGACCATTTTAATAGTGCTGAACCCACTGTTAGTTGAAGGACACAGTTTCTTGGACTATTTTAGTATTTTCAGTAAGTATCACTAACAGTGCTGAGTAGTTTCCTGGATAGTAAGTTCATGGGGCAATGCATGTTGCTTCTGAACCCATTAAACTCTTAACAGGGAAGTTCCCTTCTCTTGGGTTGCTGCTCTCCTCTTGTTTTTTGTCTCTTCAGAACAGGCAGATCTGCATAATCTAGAGTAAAACATTGGGCAATCAGTACCACCAGGGTAGTGTTTTTAATGAGAAAAGCAGTTAAATAAATGGAATGTCATTAAGACATACGACTGTTTTGGAGATTATGCCAACAGTATAACAGAAAGTTAGTTTAAAATATTACTTGCTATACATTTAGTTTTAATGCATAAGAAATTATAGAAACAAACCACTTTAACTAGCTGAAGAAATGGAGACTCTTTGCACATACTATTTCAAAGCCCAGTAGTATTTCAGCCTCTTGGAGTTGTCTCTTGTCCTGTCAAAGAGGGATCTGGACAGTCTCTCAGTGTCTCTGACTCTTAAATCCTTAAGTGACATGTATATATATGCTTAAGGAATGGGTCAGCTTGCGGACAGAAATGTCCTGATCTTAAAAAAAAAAAGAAAGAAGAGAGAAACAGATTGGTGATTAGAACAGTGCCATGAAACCCTTTGCCCTCAGCTGGCTGGGTTTGTGCCAAGATTCAGTGTTCACTTACACATGATACAAAGAAAAAAGTGATGTGGTTAAATATTCCTGTCATATGCTTCCGCATATTTTTTCTTGACAATGCTTTGTTCTGTGACTGTTTACTTCAATGCATTCAACATGCACTTCCAAACCTGCTGTACCATTTCTTCTGAAGTAGTTGGAAATCTAAAGACACTTTAACTTAGGAAGAGACTGGGTTTTTCTTGGTTTTTGTCTGAACTTTTCCCATTCAGAAAAGATAAATTTTTAATGCATTTGAACGTATGTTAAGGCATAGTTGGCTTTAGCTTGATAATAACTACACACAGAGTAACCCTCGTCTGGGTCTTGCACTCTTTCACCTCATCTAACACCTCTTTCTTCTTTGTTGCGAATCTTCCAGATAATCGGTGACTCATAGCAGAGTCACAAACTTACTAATGAATGAAAAGAGTTTTTAAAATTCTAGCTGTTATTGCATTCTTTCCCAGGTGAAATAAAGATCAACCTTTTCACTGGAAATCAGCCTTTATGTGCTAGCAATGCACAGGTCTAAGATCACAGTTCTGCAAAGCACTGGTTAACCAGTACCAGACAGTGGGGACGAGAAGAATCACCAGAGAAACAGGAAAGAAATAAAAGGAGCAGCAGAATATTGAGTCCTTAGACCTGCTGCTTTGTTTTTTTTATTTGTTTCTCTGTTCCGAAGATGGAAAGTTATTTGGATCATTGGTTTTCACAGTATGAACACCATTAAAACATTTTTTTAGTTTACTTTCTTAGCAAGTTCTGAAAAATGTTTTGTAAGCAGGGTAACATAAAAGCAGGACAGAATCTGGTGTGAGTCATCACTTTCGTTCTCAGTCAAAGTTCTTTATTTTTCAGCTTTGCAGCATCCTAGATGTATCCACCATGGGAACCACAATGATGACATAATTATTGTTGTTTTCACCCAAGAAATTTAGCGCTTTTCTTTGAGTGGGAACTGAAACTCTTGGTAAGCAGAAACTTCCCAGATATCCAAGGACAAGAGTCAAATTGCTTAAGCTGTTTGACTTTACACAGCTGCAAGGACGACCAGCTTCAGGAAAGGACAGTTAAAGTTATTGTATGACAGGTAGTTTATCATTGCATTGTAATTAAGGGCAACATCATAACCTGGAAACAGTAGCATAAACTAGATAGTCCTGGATGAAAAAGATTATTTAATTTTTTCAGCCTAGGTAACTAAGGTTCTCCAGGTATCAGCTTCTCAGAAGATGCTAAATGAAGTAACATGTTAATTCATGCTCATATCCTTTGTTTCACCAATAAGTTTAAAATAGCTCTACAGAGACGTTTCAGAGTCGGATGGGTACAACATTATCATTTTGCAAACACTTACGGTCTTTTGTCTTGTCCATAACAACAATTGTTAAAGAAAGAGAGTTATTTGGATTTCTTGCAGCCAGCATATCTCTTGGATACTTAGGATATCTAGCACTGAATGGTTTTACATATCATGCCATCTGTATGTAAAACAACAGTGTTAATATTAGCAGTGCCAGCCAGTGGAATATAATCTAATATATACTTAAAAAATATATTATAAATGAATCAATCACCTTGCAAGACTACAGACCTCTGGGGATAAAAAAAAAGCCTGAAAGCAATCTTCATTGGCTTCTTAGAGTACCAATTGGTTCCCTGCTGTTGGGGGAAAAAAAAGAAAAAAATCAATTGCAGTTTTACTAGAAAAACTCCATCCAAATTCTTTGCCTCTGGAAAAGTTCTTGTAGAATATGATAGTGTGGAGGCTATTTCAACAATCAGGAAAGCCCAGGAAAGAAAGTAAATGCATTTTTTACATCCTAAATTTGAATCACCTGAAACAATGTGGTTAACATATACTGACAGGTCAAAGAATACTATACAGCTAAACTTCAACTATTGTTCCTAAGTTTAAACTGAATAGGGTTCTATAGAAGGCATCTCACAAGATAAGAAGGACATGGACTGTTGGAGCAAGTCCAGAGGAGGCCCTGAAGTTGATAAGAAGACTGGAGCATCTCCCCTATGGAGACAGGCTGAGGAAGTTGGGGCTGTTCAGCCTGGAGAAGAGAAGGCTGTGTGGAGACCTCACAGCAACTTTTCAATATCTGAAGGGCCTACAAGGAAGCCAGAGAGGGACTCTTTATTAGGAACTGCAAGGGGTAATGGATTCAAACTGAAGGAGAGGAAGTTTAGGTTAGATATTAGAAAAAGGCTTTTTACTGTGAGGGTGGTGAGACATTGGAACGGGTTGCTTAGGGACATGGTGGCTGCCCTGACCCTGGCAGTGTTCAAGATCAGGTTGGATGAAACCTTGAGCAACCTGATCTAGTGAGGAGGTGTCCCTATCCATGGCAGGGGGAGTTGGGACTAGATGATCTGTAAGGTCCATTCCAACCTGAAATTCTATGATTCTATGAATTTCCAATCGATAGATATACCTTGCTATAGCAAAGTGCTTTTCATGTCCAGCTACAATTAGCCGAAGGATTTATTTTTTTGTTTCATAGGAATTTGATAAAAAATAAGAAAACAATTAGAGGTGAAATCCACTAGACCCCAATTAGGTACCAAGGCTGTATAAGGACAGTTGGGCACATAAAAATAGGCTTTGCAAAGGCTGACATAGTGCTGGAGATGCACCAAAGCCAGCCAACAGGAAATACTGAGTACAAAATTCCAGCTTTCCCTTCACCCGTGTTGGGGTGGCACATAAACAATCAGGCAAAGAAATGCATGATTAGGAGTTTAAAGTAAGGCTTACTTGGAAGGAGAGTGCTAGAGGCCTGTTCCCTGCTTGGTTTAACATAAAATAGTGAAGTATTAATCAGAGCGGTCTGAAATATTTTCTCCCCTTCCGGGCAAGTTCCCTAACCGCAAAGCCAAAAGCTTAGCAAGTATTTAATTATTTCATTCAAAATGGAACTGTTTCCACAGAAATATTCAGAGGCTTCTCTCATCGCAGATTTCCCCAAGGCACCCTCCAGAAATTTTTTGAGAGAGATTTTTAAGCCAGAGTTCTGTTGGAGAAAGGGAGGAATAAATCCCAGGTTTTTCAAATCCCAAAGGGGATATTTAACTGCTGAGGTGCTAGACAAAAGCACAAAAGCAAGGACAAAAGCCAGTGTGCTAAGAACAGTCAAGAACTCCATGAATCTCCAGATCTATATTTTTCATGGAACACGTGGTTGAATGAAATAGGGGGATCACAGTCTCAAAGGCTCCACTGAGACTTGTTGTGGAACAGAATTTTGAATAGAGATTGTTTTAGCTCTGCTTCCTCTTTTTTGGGGGGTTGGGGTTTTTTTTGATTGGTTGTTCCTGTTCTTAAACTATTTTTGTTTGTAGCTGCTAGACTCTTAGCCATCACTTTGTTTTCTTCTCAGAACTTCATTTTTTATTGTAGATGATTAGTATCAGATTCATGAGTGAGGTTGTCATTTCCAGGATTCCTTTTAGCCTCCTGTAATTATGTTGTCTAGTTTTGACTTGTTATTTGCAAAATTCTCTTGTTTTGGAGACATTCTATAAAATTTGAAAAAAAGGTAAAGAAATTGAGGATGAGATTTGTGAGGGAGTTCTTGCAATCTTCTAACAGAAAAGGAAGAAATCTTGCTGTGGAAACCACTAGTGGAATTGTTTATATCCAAGACATTCCTAGCAAGTATTTGCCTTAACTATGTTTTAAAAACTCCTCCTTAAATACAGTCCACAATCTGACCAGAATCTTGCCCGAGTGACAGATGGACTAAAAAATATTAATTCTTACAGGAGTTTGACTTCCAGACAATACATGCTCAGGCTTCCATAAAAATCACAGGCTGTGTTTTACATCCCCCTCAGCTAGCCAGTTGTTTTACAGAATCACTGGTTTTGAAAATCACATCTGTAAATGAGGCCCCTGCACCAAAGAACTTGCTATTGAGTTAGATTGCATAGGCTACAGATGAAAAATAACCACTCATCTGAGCAACAAGTCCAAGTAGGTGAACTGAGAGTTTGTAGCTGGCAGCTTGTTCAATTCTTCTGATTTCTCTCTCCAGTTTCTTCTGCCTTTTGTCAGGGCCTGATGGCAGGGCTGGGGCACGTTCTTTTTGTCTGTCCCTGCTCAACTGTTCTTTTGCAGTTTTAGATAAAGTAGTGTTGTAGGCTTCAGCATGTTGTACCTAGCTCTATATAAAATACAAGACCTGCATCTAATGCAGCAGCTGAAAAGATGTATAGAAAAGGATTTCTAGAGTGGCTGATTTGCATAATGGGGAAGGAAAAGATGACTGGATATCAGTTGAGGTGTTTTGATGGTGCCTTTTTTGTTACACACAGGATGATCAGCAAAGATGCTGCTGTGCAACAGCACAGAGATTTAGTACTTTTGCATGGACCATTTTCATCCTGGGTAATTTCTTATTTAGATCTCAAATATGTCAGGGGAGTTACTGCATGTATTCTTCTTTCACTCCACAGAGTACTACAGCCAGCTAAAGAAGCTACTGTAAGTTGTGGGTACCAAGACAAAATTTCAGTAGCTACTGAGGTTTTTAAACATTGTTATGTGGTATCTTCCGGTATATGTAAAGTGCTACAGACTGTTGTCCAGCTGGAAATTTGCTCTTCTCAGCCAAAATAAAACAGTTAAGTTACTCTGTGGTAGCATGACTGCATGTGAATTTCTTGGGCTGGTGACTGAGGCATCTTGCCAGGTGCAAACAGCTTGCAAGGAAAAAACATTATCTGTAGAAAGTAGAATGAAAATTCTTTATTGTTGCTTATGGGCTCATTTTCTGAGGGGAAAAAGGTTGCTAATGTTGAATTTGGTTACTACTCTGTAGTTCAGAGCAGTACCTATTGCCTCTTTCATGGTATTGGTAGATAGGCAGGATACATAAAATGCAATGCTTTTGTGTAATACTTATTTCAATAACCAATACTGAAGTTGGAGAAGGTGAGTCAACCAGAGTCTGTTTGTAACGGTGAAAAATATCACTTTCTCATGGTCTGAACTACCCAAAAAAGATCCAAGAAAGTTAAATTATTAGCACAGTTATATAGCATCAAGTTCCTAATATTCAAAAGCAGACTTTCCAGATACAGAGGAATGTTGGACAAAGAAAAACAACAAATTTCCTGACTGCTCTGTAAAATTGAAGCAGAAAAGCCATTTTGGTTTGCCTAAACAATTGTAGGAACCAAATAGTCTGGAAAATTTCATTTCATGTCTGACAAAGTTAGACAAAAAGTTCCTGTGGTTCAAAGTGCTAAATCTTCAAGTGCTGCTTTTTTGTATGTCAGAATTACAAATGAAGATTTCTAAATGAAAAACTGTTTTCTTCACCCTCCCCACGACCCCTAAAAAAAAGAAATAAAAATAAAAGAACAAAACATTTTTATCTGGTTGATATTTGGTTGCATTAACAGTAAGATAAAACAGAAATGGACTTGTGAAATGCATCAGTTCTCTACGTTTTACATTTATTCTCAGGAAAAATAAAAAAGTGAAAAATGTTCAATCACTTGATCATATATTTAATTTGAAACATTTGAGAAGGCCTACTAATGTTATTAGTCCTTGCAATTAATCAGAAGTGTTTCATAAAGCTGCCACTTCATACAAAAACTAAACTAGTGGATCTGCATTTCAGACACATTCACACCTTTTTCTTCCATTAAAAAAATTAACTTCTTTCCTAAGGAATTCTTTTCTTCAGTAACTAAATCTGTGATTTAAAAATGGACCATTGTCAAAAAAAAAAAAAAAAAAAAAAGCACAACTGCAGACATGCCAGACAACAGGAGCCCGGTTGAAGAATGGAAGAACAGAGATGCATTGGAAGCCTTGGGATATCTGACTGTGCTCCTCAAACAGTGCAGAATCAATTTGACCCAGCTCAAAACACTGGGAAGAGAGAGAATAAAGAAATATCTCAGACTTGAAATTCAAGATTCTGGCCTTGTAAATAACTTGAAAGTCATTTTTCTTGGGTGAACTCAAATGAATCGTTCCCAGTGGGTTCTCAGAGGATGACTTTTTATTGTAGAATTTCTTGTTCCCAGTAAACTGTGTAAATGACTCTTTCTTGAAACATGCTTTTCAAAATAGTATAGTTAAATATAGACTAGTAAGTTCCCTTCTCTGTCCTTCATGTCTTTCCTGATAGCTACAAACAGTAGTTTCTTTGGTGCACAAAACACAAGGTCTGTTGCAATCTTTCTTGAGCAACACCAGCCACAGCTATATAGGCACCAAATATACTTACAGAAGAAAGAAACTGACTATTCAACGGTAGCTTAAATCTTAGTCTAGCTGTCCAGATGGTAGAAAAATAATTGTTCTTACAGTAAAATTAGTAGCTTTGAGTAGTTCATGGCTCAAAATGTCTGGGTGCAATCCTGAGCCATATGCTCTAGGGTGGCCCTGTTAGTGTAGGGAGGACCAGATGACCCAATGTGGTCCCATTCAACTAACTGATTCTGTGATTCTGTAAAATGGACCAAGAAAAAAAAATGTTTAAAGGCCCTGTCTTCTGTCATTGTTTATCTTCATCTGCTTCTGACCCCCATGGCATAATATTATATTCCAGGAAAATGGCTGTTTTCA